>NC_086353.1:26908908-26978908 GCF_036324505.1 Eleginops maclovinus | reverse complement strand
CTATGAAACTGTCTTCTAAAGTGAGAAATGTGCAACAGTAAACAAAACCACACACAGGGATGATAGTTCGAGGCTAGCTCTTGCTAATGAATGATGTGAAAAGGTTTAAAAACTGTTTTTGGTGAACATTGAGTAAGACAAAGACAATAATAAATACTGATGATTTAAAAACAGTTATAAGTCAAAAAGGTGAAACAGTTCATTTGAGAATAGATGGAGATTCAAAAAGAAGTTCATTGAAGATAAATACTTTTGGTTAAAAAGGGTGTTTACACTTGAATCATTACATGATCACATGACTTTACTCTGAATGTTTTTGATTTGTTTAACTTGTAATGTGTGTTTTGAAAAATGCCAGTCGCTAGTAGAGTCAGACGTCAGACGGTACCAGTAATGCAGAGCAACACATACCCTAAGGACTGATATCCATGTGTTTCTGTTACTGTTCCTACAGGAATAAAATGCAATGTGCCACACAAAGGATCGGCCACAGCATCATTCTTAAAAGTGTAACAGTAACAAGTTAAGTAAAAAGTTGCACAAGGGTTGATTTTTAGCATTGTGGGATTGTTCCAAGGCCAGAGGGGAGTGGCTGTTAACATCTTTGTCAGTGGTCTGCAAAAGCTAAAATCCCTTTGTTCCATCCAGACAGAGCAAAATACGTCCTCTTTAAATTTATAAAGACTATTTATATTTCATTTGAACTTAGGAAACTAGAGGTCATCTTCATTTCAATTGCACTTTCAGAAAGTCGGTATATTAATGTGAGATCCACACAATATTGACATAAGAATTCACTGTGGCATTGTTAATTATATGTTAAAACATTTTTATGCATTCCTTTTTATCTTTTATAAGCGGGAAACATGATACTCTGAGAAATGAGGTGTGGGGCTTAAAGAGCGCTATAAAAATAATGTGTTTGGACAGTTTCCGCCACCACTTGTCAGAAAGATTGCAAAGGTCCAGTTTATAAAGGTGATAAGCTCTTCTCTGCAAGTAATTACAGTAAAATGTCACAACACATTCTCCTGGTTTCTTCATGTTGAGTGTTAGGGTTGCAAAATTATTTCTCAGGCTGTATTCATCATGTCATTTGGAGACAGAAACCAAAGCTTTTACTATTTCATAGCCCAAATGTATCAGTTCATTTATCAAGGACACATATAATGTGAATGTGCGATGTATAGATTGGGAAAGAACATCAGCAGTCTGTGAGGAAGTGAGGTTTCAAGTAGGGATGTCCCGATCCCGATCCCCGGATCGGATCGGCCCCCGATACTGGGTTTTAAGGTGGATCGGGATCGGCAGATCCAATTAAATTTGATGGCCGATCCATATTTAATATTTCCCATGATTCCATTGTTACGTTTGTTTGTCGTTGTTGTTCTATTGCATCACCCGCCATTATCGAGTTGGAAAAGTGGAACGGACACATCGTTAGCTAGTTAAAATGTCTGCAGTTTGGCATCATTTTAAAATAACTACAAGTGAGTCGCCGACTGCGACATGCAAAGTCTGTGGTGTGGAAGTGTCACGAGGTGGTGCTAACAGGGTCTCCTACAACACCACAAACCTAATAAAACATCTTAAAAAGCACCGCCCCGACGAACACGCCGCCTACTGTAAAGCGACAGCATCTGCGACTGATGGACTCCATCAACAAACACTGCGGGACAGCTTGAAACGAAAGGATTTACTTCCTCGAGACTACGAGAGATTTCGCAAGATTACTGAGCTGATTGTGGAGTGCATAGCAGAGGACGACCAGCCAATTTCACTTGTGGAAAACTCCGGTTTTTGTCGTCTAATAACTTATTTGGAGCCGCGCTATGGGATGCCATCCCGCCATTACATTGCTGAAAAAGGCATCCCAGCCCTGCACACCAAGGTGCGTGAACAAGTGCAGCCGCACCTAAAGGAGGCTACCTCAATCGCCCTCACCACAGACCTGTGGAGTTCAGATGTAGCCCCGATGTCGCTCCTCAGTCTAACCGCCCACTGGATAGACTCCAGTTTTACTTTGCACAACGTAGTGCTACATGCAAGTGAGCTGCGTGGCTCTCACACTTCAACGCGTATCCGGAATGCTATAGAAGAGATGCTCGCCAAGTGGGACATCGATAGTGACAAGGTGCATGTTGTTATGAGGGACAACGCCGCCAACATGAAGAAGGTAAGCCTTCTTGTTATTGACCACTGATGTTTAGCTACGCATTCAGTCAGTAAAGTTCATGCTAATTCCGTCAACAGCATCTTTTAATGAATGGTCATGGGGTAAACTTCCATTTGATGATTTTGACATGATCTACTGAATGTATATTAAATGTTGCCTATTCCCAATTATAATTACGTGTGCCCTGGATTTATTTAAAATGATGTCTAGATAACATGCAAAAAAAATGCTCTTATTTGTGATAGTGAGAGAATAAAAGCTATTGCGCACAGCTTGGATGCCTGTCTATTTCTAAATGTATACAAAATTAAATGCTGTTTGCCAACACAAAAAGTGATATCGGAAATCGGTATCGGAAAACCGGTATCGGGAAATATCGGGATCGGATCGGAACCTATATGAAAATATCGGAATCGGATCGGAAGCTAAAAAAGGAGATCGGGACATCCCTAGTTTCAAGATAATCGAGCAATAATTACAGTTACAATGAATTAACGTAAACAATATTAATTAGGACTCCTTAACGAGCATGCTAAAATGAGCTACATCACACATGGTGTCTTCCGCAGACATGATTTGTAATCATGCACTTAATCGATTGTCTTCATCTTCTTATTGTGTTTGTGATGACAACCACCACTTTAACAATGTTCTTGCCCCCAGACAAGACTGCTTTTTATTACATTTATGGCACATGACATTACATGTGTTGGTTTTAAGAAGGTCATCATGTGAGGTGTTTCAGAGGATTGCACTGCATGTCTCTGGCATATTAAAAAGAACAACAACAAAACCACATATTGTGTTACATTGTTTCGTAAAGGTGTCGACAAATAATTCTCTTTTCCACTTAAACAAAACCGAAACGTTGACTTGAACTAAATGTTTATGTCAACAGATGTCTATACGTTTAGTTGAAAGCAATACTGTTAAGTTAAAATAAAAAAAATTAGGTTCAACTTAATATAATTGCTTTCAACTAACCTATTACAGTTATGTGTAATTTGTAGACGTTAAATACATTTATTTGAAGTCAGGTTATGTACCTGCCTAAGGACTGCAGATGGAAATGAGCTATTATCTAAAATAAGGCGTAACTCATCTCTTCTATTTGCTGGGATTAATGTTTTTGCATGCATGGTCCTTGTTCAAAAAAATACATACATACAAAAACAAAAAAAAGTTTCAGTTTTTTCAGTGTATTTTAGAAATTACAGTGTTTTAAAGTTGTATTCTTTATGAGTAACATAAAATAAGATTACAATTGGACCTCACATTTAAACACAACTTGCAGCTTAAGACTCACTGCATTGCTCTGTTGAATATATTGGGTTCGGTTGGATTAAGTAAGTAAAATAAAAAATCAATAATTTGAGGGAAAGACCTTGATTTAATACTTCACTTTCACTCAGTTTTAATGCTAATATCTCTTTTGTGTTGAGAATTGAAGCCACAGTCGGCTCTTTATTTGATTGGAGAAGCAAGCATGGGGATTAGATGACCACCATCAGCATCTTTTGAGCACCCAGTCAGACCTGTCAGACCAAACACCACTTAGGACAGAGTGACCGCTCAAGAGAGGAGGGTGGAGAGTCCAGATGGGACCTGAGGCAACTTAATGAGGACTTGAGGGTACTCATATTGCTAAATCAGAGAAATCTGCGACTGTTCGCATCTTAACCGAGTCTTCCCTCTATCATTGATTAAGATGTCGCGGGCAGACGACAGGACATGGCGTATGACTCCGGTGGGACGGGTGTTTCACATTACCTGGGGATATGTCGGACAGTAGTTTTAGTGCTCAATCGATGTGGAAAGAGATACGTGATAATCAAGTCTGCTAACTGTAACCTATTGAAATCTCTTAAATATAGCTTGAATTATAACACATTTTGGCATAGTAATTTCTCCAAGGTGTCATTTAACACGTATAAGTGATCGAATTCCTATTTGAATATGATGCAATATTAAATTATGCTCTGACAGCAGTCTGGTTATTTTAATGGAGTTTGTTTCTCCTAGCTCACATGTATTTGGTTAGATTCCATTTTATCTTGTATCACTCATAATCAATTCTTAATTATATTGTTATAATTACACCAACATATCTCAATGATTGCTTTATAATCTCATGCTATCTTTTATTATCCTTTAACTGAAGTTTGGTTTTCAGGGCACTTGCAGTTTTTTCTTTGCTTTGGATCTCATTTGGTCTGTTCGCACACAGCACTGAGGCTCTGCTGCTACTGCTGGTGGACTATCTTCATCATTTGGTCTAAATGTGTCTGCTGTTTAGTGCTGGGCAGGTAGCATCAGTTGCTTTTATCAAATAATGTATTTTGCCAAACAAAGCTGCCTACTGCTGCTCCTGGAAACCTTATTGATGAAAAATGTTATACTGAACAAACAAAACAGTAAATGCACAGCTCCTCTCCTCGCCCTGGTCTTCCTCAGTCTTCCACATCTGCTCTGCTTATCCACAACAACAAAGAGTGAGGAAAACTACACTAAAAAACTGAAACGTTGAAATTATAATATAAGTAATATTATGGCTTTTAACTAACTTAATAACAGTCATGGGAAATGTGTTGATACAGTATAAAACATTTAAATCAATTCAACTTTACAGTTTTTCAGTGTAATATTGTATGTCTGCTAGGAAGTGACAGCTTTGTAAACTAGCATTGGCATGCTAGCTAGGTTAGCTTTTTGTTGTCCAGGAGCATATAGTCTAATCACTGGTGCACAGCTGTGAGCGTGCTTACAAGCACAAATCAAGCTCAAATTGCAGATTGCAGCATTAATCAGAATGCTCCTAGCAACAAGCAGCCTGCCACTGTGCCTGACTGAAATAACATGACGGCAGCCCCCTATTTGTGTCTTTATTATATCCCCACAGTAAGTGCAGACCAAGAGTATGCGTTTTTTGGCTTCAAACTTAACTATTTGACTGTAAGGAAGAAGTGTATACTGCCCTCTGATCAGAACTACACCGGCCCTGTGGAGAAGCTCCCGGGAATACGATACAATACAATAAATCTTTATTGTCCACTGGGGTGGAAATGTGTCCTCGGCTCAGCAAACACAAGAAACAACAGCATAAATAACAGACAAGCAGTCAGTGAGAGCAAACACACTGACAGGTCATGTTACAGGTCAGTCAATTGTGTTAAGTTTAGAATGTGTTACAGAAATAAATACATTCACAAGGAATATGGACAAAAACTTAACTATAAGGTCCTAATAAACAGTGATTTAACAAGAGGTAAATTAAAGTCATTTTAACTCTCTGTTTGAACAGTGCTTTTGAACTTTGAATAAATACAAATTATTATTATTATTATTATTATTGTTGTTGTTTCTATTATTATTATTGTTATTACTACTATTGTTGATATTATTGTTATTTGTATTTGTATCATTATTATTACATTTGGTTTATATTATTATTGTTATTATTATTTGTATTATTAGTCTTAGTTGTAATGTATTATTATTATTATCCATATAATTCATATTCCGAGAACCAGCACCTCATCATGGTGGAGAGGTTTGTGTGCCCCGATGAACCTGGGGGCTGTGTTGTCTGGAACCTTGTGTTCCTGGTAGGGTCTCCCATGGCAAATTGGTCTCAGGTAAGGGGCCAGACTAAGATTGGTTCAAAAGACCTCATGACAAACACACATGAAAGCGAGGATACCCGGAGGAAGCCCGGGGTCCCCTTCTGGAGCCAGGCCCAGAAGGATGACTCGTCAGCGAGCGTCTGGTGGCCGGGCTTGCCACGGAGCCCGGCCGGCACAGCCCAAAAAAGCAACGTGGGCAACACCTCCGCTTCCCCGTCCCCGGGCCCACCACCTACGGGAAACAGCGATGGGGTCGGGTGCGCTGCCAGAAGGGTGGCAGTGAAAGCAGAGGGTCTCGACGGACCAGACTCAGGCGACAGAAGCTGGCTTTGGGGACGTTGAATGAAGTTTGGAGAAGCCATGGAGAAGGACTTTCGGTCGGCACCAAAGTTGTTCTGGAAAACCGTCCGACACCTCAGGAGGGGGAAGCAGGGAACCACCCAAGCTGTGTACAGTAACGGATGGGACGCTGTTGACCTCAACTGATAGTGTGTTAGGGCGGTGGAAGGAACACTTTGAGGAACTCCTGAATCCGACAACTCCGCCCTCTATGTTAGAGTCGGAGCTGGAGTATGAAGGGGGATCAATTCCAATCTCACAGGGGGAAGTCACTGAGGTAGTTAAACAGCTCCACAGTGGCAAAGCCCCGGGGGTGGATGAGATCCGCCCAGAAATGCTGAAGGCTCTGGGTGTTGAGGGACTATCATGGTTGACACGTCTCATCAACATTGCGTGGAAGTCGGAAACAGTACCGAAGGAGTGGCAGACCAGGGTGGTGGTTCCTCTCTTTAAAAAGGGGGATCAGAGGGTGTGTGCCAATTACAGAGGCATCACATTACTCAGCCTCCCCGGAAAAGTTTACTCTAAGGTGCTGGAAAGGAAGGTCCGGCCGATTGTCGAAACTCAGATTGAAGAGGAACAATGCGGTTTTCGTCCTGGTCGTGGAACGACGGACCAGCTTTTCACTCTCGCAAGGATCCTGGAGGGGGTCTGGGAGTACACTCATCCGGTCTACATGTGCTTTGTGGATTTGGAGAAGGCATATGACCGGGTTCCCAAGGAGATACTGTGGGAGGTGCTGTGGGAGTATGGGGTGAGGGGGTCTGTACTCAGGGCCAGCCAATCTCTGTACTCTCAAAGCGAGAGCTGTGTCCGGGTCCTCGGCAGCACGTCGGACCGATTTCCGGTGAGGGTTGGCCTCCGCCAGGGCTGCACTTTGTCACCAATCCTGTTTGTGATATTCATGGACAGGATTTCGATGCGTAGTCATGGGGGAGGGGGTCTGCAGTTCGGTGGGCTAAGGATTGCACCTCTGCTTTTTGCAGATGATGTGGTCCTAATGGCTTCATCGGTCTGTGACCTTCGGCACACACTGCGGCCGAGTGTGAAGCGGGTGGGATGAGGATCAGCACCTCCAAATCTGAGGCCATGGTTCTCTGCAGGAAACCGATGGACTGTCCACTCCAGGTAGGGAATGAAGCCTTACCCCAAGTGAAGGGTTCAAGTATCTCGGGGTCTTGTTCTCGAGTGAGAGGAACAATGGAGCGTGAGATGGGCCGGAGAATCGGAGCAGCGGGAGCGGTACTGCAGTCGCTTTACCGCACCGTTGTGACGAAAAGAGAGCTGAGCCAGAAGGCAAAGCTCTCTGTCTACCGGGCCATCTTCGTTCCTACCCTCACCTATGGTCATGAAGGATGGGTCATGACCGAAAGAACGAGATCGCGGATACGCGGCCGAAATGGGATTTCTCAGCAGGGTGGCTGGCATCTCCCTTAGGGATAAGGTGAGAAGTTCAGTCATCCGGGAGGGACTCGGAGTAGAACCGCTGCTCCTTCGCGTTGAAAGGAGCCAGTTGAGGTGGTTCGGGCTCCTAGTGAGGATGCCACCTGGGCGCCTCCCTAGGGAGGAGTTCCAGGCACGTCCAGCTGGGAAGAGACCGAGGGGTACACCTAGGACCAGGTGGAGGGATTATATCTCTTCGCTGGCCTGGGAGCGCCTTGGAATCCCCCAGTCAGAGCTGGTTGCCAGGGAAAAGAAAGTTTGGGGCTCTCTGCTGGAGCTGTTACCTCCGCAACCCTGACGGAAAAGCGGGAGAAGATGGATGGATAGAATTCATATTATTAATATTGTTATTATTATTTATTATTTTTATTGTTGTTGTTATTATTTGTATTTCAATCATTATTATTATTATTATAATTATTCACTTTATATTTTGAATCTCAGTTAAAACCAGAGTACTAACCAAGGCAACGCTGGGGTCAGGTTATCAATTATAGTAATTGTTTGCAGTTAAACAGAGAGCTATGGAAACAGAGAGAGAATAGAAGAACGGCAAGAAAAAGAGAAGACAAGCGGTGATTGGAGAGGAACAGACAGTGGCCACTCAACGTGTCCTCTATTGTGAATATACCAGGGGAGCGAAAAAAGTGTCCCTGCCCCTGACCCCTGAGAGACTGACAGGATGTATCACAGAAAGTGTGTGTGTGTGTGTGTGTGTGTGTGTGTGTGTGTGTGTGTGTGTGTGTGTGTGTGTGTGTGTGTGTGTGTGTGTGTGTGTGTGTGTGTGTGTGTGTGTGTGTGTGTGTGAGTGTGTGTGTGTGCGTGTGTCTGTGAGTGAGTGTGACAGACAGAGTGACAGGGACAGGGAAGAAGCAGCGTCCCCAGCGATTGTGGTTTCTTGTCTTGTTACATATTCAGTCTGGACAGACACTGAAGGCTGAATAAGGAGTTACTGGACTGGACACACTCACACACACATTATACTTTCGACTTTAATCGTGCAGCTCTCTGCAAAAGGGTGGCAACCCTAGTACATTTCTAAAGTTGGGTTTGGAACATGTCATTCACTAACTGAATCAGCAGAGATATGATATATTCATTTTGCTTTCTTGTTAAACAGATTGTGCATGGCAAAGATGTTTCATCAGAAGCCTTGAATGTGTACGTGGAGACTGCACAAACAGGTGGAGTGCATTGGACCCATGGGCCTTCGTCTGATATAATGATCAAAATGTAAATTAATCTGTAAATTGGCTACTTATGAATCAATTTGATTGCACACTTCTCAACTCTTACTCAGGCTCACCTGTAAAGCTACATTCAGACCGGAGCACAGCAGAGAAAGTCTTGGTGCAGATACCTGATGGTACATCATAACCCCCAAAAATGTTGCACATTGGCCCAGAGGCACTAAAATGTTCTCTGCTGGGTTGTCACCCTGAACAGCAGAATGCATGGAGAACGAATCAATGGATGAAAGAAAGGAAACCTAAATAATTGAACATATATAAACTAAAACAACAAGCATGTATGAACTTAATGACAATAAAACTCAACAAATAGAAAACTGGAAACACTAAATGATGAGAGGATGGGAAATCAAACCATTTTGTAGAGACACAAACTCAAACTTCAGGTGTTTGAAAATCTTAGAAACCTATAAAAAAAGTAAAGAAAGAGTGAAATAAATTATACATGTAATGGGACCAGCAGCTGCCTCTCTCCTCTTTCCATCTCTCCATCTCTGCAGCCATCCTAAAATCCATCCATACCTCTAAATAAAGAGGTTAACATGACCGGCCGGCCGCTTAAATTTGATTACTGAAGTGATTTTTTAGCCCATCAAACCACTAATGTGACAGGCAGCCATTTTCCACTAGAGTTACACACACACACCAAAGGCCCTCATGCAGACATACACACTACATCCTGTGACACACTCACACACACACACACACACACACACACACACACACACACACACACACACACACACACACACACACACACACACACACACACACACACACACACACACACAAACACACAAACCAACTCCCCAGACACTCATAAAATTAGATGGACAGAGATGAAAGGAGGGATGGGTAAAAGGTGGTGGTGGTGGAGGTAGGGGGGAGGGGGGAGGGGAGGGGTCAGGGATAACTGGGGAGGGAGGAATTTGATTGTTATTGCTTCCTCTGGGTCTGTGCATGTGTGTGTGTGTGTGTGTGTGTGTTTGAGAGAGACAAAGAGAGAGAGGGAGCATGAGAGATTAAAGTGATGGGGAATAAAGTAGAACAAAAAGACAGAGGCAGCCTCTCCTGACCGACACCTCTGAATGAATTGCTCTACCTTTCTGCACAGCTTCAGGAGAGACGAGTCCCTCCATCTTTCACAGAACATCACTCATTATTATAATGTTATCATGAAATGTTAATATGTGTCAATTAATGACTCAGTTGGTGGATACAGCTTTACATATTCAATCAGCTGGTTAGGCCGTCAGAATGTTCTTCTTCATTAGGTAAAGTACCTTTCTTTCCAAAAGTATAATCTTTGTTTTAGTTCATAATTATATTCAAAGGGTTGAATAAAATCAAAAAGCTGTCATTTGAGAGGAATATGCTTTCGTCAAATCCAAATAAACAAGTCAATGTATGGAACTGTTGGAATTGGAATGGAATTGTTTTTAATATGCTATTGGTTAATATATTTTTATTGTAATTGAATTACCTCAAACCCGGTCATTATTGCATTATACAATGAAGTTAAAACCAGTGGCAGACATATCTAACTTTATTTATTCATAACTGTAAATGTAATTGGAACATTTTACTCCTTTACATAACACAGTTTATGTTTTACTCTGAAGATACATTTTCTATGTGTCGATGCATTAAATAAAATACACATTTTTTTTAATCAAACCACTTAATTATGTTTGAGAGATTAATTTAGCTGCACCTGCAGTTAAGGATAATTGGACGCTGAGATCTGATGTATGGATAATAATAAATCCAGCCTTCCGATAAATTAAATCAACATTTTTAATGAAGGGTTTATCAGGGACATTTAAGCAGATGCTTGCTTTTGTATATGCAATGTCTACTAGAAATGACATAGGGAATCACTTAATTTAAATGATTTTTTTTACGTCATTTTTTTGAACTACACAATTTAGCATTTAGCTTGTCATATTTTTGAGAAAAAAAGTACAAAGTAATTAATTGGAACTCACTCAGGTCGAACTAATCTCAGCTTTATTTAAATAATAAGGAATTATTTATGTGTAGATGAATTGCAATTATATTTTTGGGTGCAGAACTGCTTAAATTGTATCAATATATAAAACACATTAAATATAAATAATTATTATATTAACAGAACAACATTGTGGTTGATATACTGACTGACTGAAACATTTTAACAAACGTTCCTTCCCTGGTTATACGACTGTTGTAAAAATCAATAAATAGAAAGAAGTTTTTGCCAGTGTGAGGGATGCCATACACTACAGATTTCAGAGCTGAAAACAAGCTGTGGGTGTTTTTTGTGTTTGGTTTGGCTGTGGCATGACGAAGCAGGCTTCATTGTGTTCAGTTTGTGGCGATGGAGCACTTACCATGATGCCAAAAGAGATAAAAAAAATCACAAAGCTAAAAGAGGAGAGAGTCTGAAACACACAATCTTTCTCTGCTGCCGTCTGTCTCACTCTCTCTCCTCCCAGACAAATGTGACACTCGGGACTCCCCCTCTTTCCACTCTCCCTTGATGGATAGCACACACACACACACACACACATTGATGTATTGCCAGAGGGTGGGTGTGTGTGGGGGATTGAGGGCTAACGATTACGGGAATTGTCATTCGCCGATCATTCGTCTGCATTTGTAAACCATCAACGTCAAAAGCTCGGAGACACACACACACACACACACACACACACACACACACACACACACACACACACACACACACACAGGCACATAAACACAGATGTTACTGCAAGGGGGGTTGGGGTCAGGAGTGTGTGTGTTTCTGGCATTTTCCGCCATCTAATCTACAAAAATCACATTAGAAACAGATCATGTATCACTGGTGTGTGTGTGTGTGTGTGTGTGTGTGTGTGTGTGTGTGTGTGTGTGTGTGTGTGTGTGTGTGTGTGTGTGTGTGTGTGTGTGTGTGTGTGTGTGACTCTTCCACTGCCTCTTGACGCTGATGGGTTATAAATGCAGACAGATTATTTTTATAAACATAGAAAGAAAGAACGAAAGAAATACTTTTTTTAGCGTGCTGATGAGAAAAGTATTTCGGAAATAAAATATTCACTTTTTAAGTGTTTTATTCAAACCAACTTTAAAATGATTAACTGATGGAACCCGTTAGCAGCTGCTCACAGACTTGTGTTTAAAGTTCACACTGCAGAGTGTGCACATTCAGGCCCGGCCACTGAGAATCAGTTGACTAAATATTTTTTTGCAGACAAATGATATTTTGTCAGGCGCCAAACCCATGACTTTTTATGGTTTGATGCTTTTTTTTCAATTGTGGTTTTTATACTAATACTGTAATTGGCAAAAGCAAATATATGTTGATGAGGAAGGGTAAAACCATAATAGAACAGTACTTTATATTTATTTATGTTCCTACAATATCTGATCTGAAAGGACTTTCGCTAGTGTTGAAACCGTCAATCACTCTCTGTTCTGGAATTTAAAGTTACTGGAGACATGAAAAATGTGTATATTTTAAAACTGTTGATAATCAAAAAGCACTGTGTTTCACTAACCTTAAGGTGTTTGTGTTACCTAAATGTGTGTGCATGTTAGAGTGCGGTGGGTGAAATCAAACTTTCCATTTTTGTGCCCAAAACATGTTGAGGTGATGACCCATGTTTCATTAAGCTAATACTCTTCATATAATGCATGAATGAGGTATTTATTTTCCCATTCAGTTTGTGTGTGTGTGTGTGTGTATGTGTGTGTGTGTGTGTGTATGTGCGTATGTGTATCCTCATTGTTCTATGTATCTGTCTGACATACTCACTAAAACCATTTTCTCCTATATTTGATTAAATCTCTGATCACAAAGGCTATGTTGTCTATGGCAAGAAGGAATTACTGCAAGCTAACCGAATGTAAAATGGTTAGCTATTGAAAGAAAATTATGATAATCCACATTTAAATATGAGGAGCTGTATGTAGCTCTTTTATCTGTTATGTTAAATCATCCTTCACTGATACCAGATATATTTTGACTGCTAAAAAACTCAGACATGAATCAGTGATGCAACATAGCTTTGACATGAATCAAACACTGTGCATGTCAGAGGAAAATAAATAAAACTCTGACATAAAAAAAGTGTCCCTCACACTGTTACAATACACATTATTCCAGTTGACGGTTGACATGATGCCTTTTGAAATGGTGACTTACAGTGTATGTGACTACAGAATACAACAAGCTCACTAAAGGAGGAGAACGATACAAATGTGAGTTGATGAGAACAGTGTGTGGAGGGATGGGATCTGACGGGGGAGATTTCATCACGCTGCAGAAACACGCTGGAGCTGGTGCTTCTTCTGCCCTGATGTGGACAGCATGTACAATCTGCTCTTTACGACATGTATTCAATATAACTGACAACTGGAACACATCCCTTAAACACAGGGGTGTCCAAACAACGGCCCGGGGAACAACTGCCGCCCGTGGTCCATTTTTAACTGGCTGGTAGCAGATTCTAATTGAATACAATACACACATCAAACTTGTCTTATATTGTACTTGTTAAATATATGTAAAAATATATTACACTGTACTGTTGTAGTCAAGACCAGCTTAACTGAGACCAAGTCATGACCAAGACTTTAAGAGGCCGAGACCAGGTCAAGACTGAAACCAAGGAAGGGCGAGACCGGAACCAGACTAGTGTGAATCCAACACTACATAATGCACTAACAGCAGTGGCGGCTGGTCGCTAAAATAAAGTATGAAGCACAAAGTTGCGGACAGGGGACAATACCCCCCCGTAGGACATTTTTGAAAATTAAACCGTTAAATGGGGACCTGGTGAATTTTGGAGAAACAAATTGAGATTTAAAAATACGAGATTAACTTTCAACAGATTGAAGGTATCACATATTACTGCATTCATGCATTACATGACCATGGTCCTACTGATAATTGTCAAATGGCTGTGGGAAATACTGGAATTTTCACTTAGGCTATGGCCCTGTCTGGGGTTTGGGGGACATAAACAGTAGCCTATTACATTCTCCTGCCTCAGCAGTACACAAACAAACTAAAGATTTAAAACAATTAATTAAATGTATTGCCAACTGGGGTTATTCAATTAAAAAAACTAAAGCCCCGATGAGGCCAAAGTAACAATAAGTAACAACCGGAGAATACCTATGTTGAGTGGAATAAACTTGACCTACCACAAAGCAAAAGTCAAACACCAGAAATAACTCTCATACTACAAAATGCAGAAGAAATGTCCCCCTTCAATTCAGATATTTACAAACTATTTACAATTAAACAAGTAATATTTTGGTATATTATTGCTGTAAGGTGAAACATCCTAACACTTTTAGCAGCAAACACTCAACAGTGCAGAAACACATACTGCCGGCATCACTTTTCTTTCCTTAGCAACCGTTGCCACGACTAAACAAAACCCAACTCAGCAAGTCACGTTTGAAAAGAAATCGGTTTGATTGGAATATTATCTTATCATTTAGCCTGCTTTATGGTAGTTTAAAGAGCTGCTCGAGCCAAAAAACACGATTAAGCTCTCATGTTGCCGTAGTTTTAGTTAATAACCTCAGCCGCACGTTTTCTATCAACACGTTTTCTTTCTGTTTTAGATTAGTCAGATGCCAGCTAGCTAACTAGCTAGCTTGCTACTGAACCCAATGACGGATGTCTAGCATCCATAGATTTTAAAGCATTTTGAAATAAATAATAAACGATGATCAGATCTATAACGTTACAGAAGCAAGTGTATCTTGTTTCTAACAGTCACGTTACCCTTACAAGCTCTCGTTGAAAGAATGGAACTTAGCCTACAATGAAACTCTCCCTGTTTTGTCTGTCAACTCCCTCCAACTTTCTCCGTATTAATTTCACTCTTACTCATTAGAGCCAATCCTGTTAATCCTGTCGAGCACGTCGTTGAAGTCTGCTGAAAGCAAGGCCTTTTCCGAAATCTGACGTTTATGTTGTAATCTGTTTAAACGTTAGCACAGCAAAGCACTAACAGGGACACACAGAATACTGTGCAGAGAGTTGGTGGTGATAAACATTGTTATTTGTCAGACCTACTGTCAATCATCTTTACATGAACGCGCAAGGACGCGCACAATTGATTCAAATCGGTGAAGCACCGCTTAACGACAATGCCTAAAAAGGTGAATCGTCCCATTGACCGCCAGCCATAAGCTTACAATCTTGTCTATGCAATACACGGCAGCAAAAGCAAGTAATGAATCGTTCAATATAACAGAAACACGTCCACGTGACGTTTTTCGCTTTTGTGAATGTTTTTATTAAGCATCGCTTCATCTGCTTAAATGGACGGGGCACCACTGACTTACAGTAAAATGTAGAAGATACCACAGTCACTATGTGAAAGATCCACAAAATCATAAAAAGACCCACATACATTAAGATAGAAATTCAACTTCATCATATTTATTGGGGAAATATTTCTATTCATTTTAAAATTCACAAAATTAGTTACATTTTTGTGGTTTTTGTACCCAAATGTAATTATCGTTGAATTTCCTGACACTTCACGACCATTTGAGTGTTTGTGGACGGGTTGGGGGGAGGTGAGGGGGAAGCAGCCATCATAGACCAGTCCCAGGTTAACACACTTTGCAGATCATGAGTAAAAGATCCAGAGTCTCGTGAGTGATTAAAAGTCAGTGAAGTAACGTCATTGTTTGCATTTGAAACAGGGCACTTTACATCCAATCACATCCTCATCCAAAGCCGTGGTCTTGACCGGACATAAAAGCTCGAGTCCTGTAGGTCCGAGACCTAATACAAATATAGTCGATTCCGAGACAAGACCAAGACCTTTAAAAAGTGTCTCGAGACCCATATCGAGACCAATCAACACTATTAAACAGTATACATTTCAATTTGGAAATATACCCTTTCGTTTTCCTCCACAATGATGCAGAAGATAGCTTCATTCGTACATGTTTTGCTCTGTAAACACTTTCAATAAGAATTTATCAAACATATTTCTATCTTTTGGCATGATTTGTTGTGAGGACAAACATCAATATCTGTTAACAACAAAAAATAAAACAAAATCACATCACAAGTACACAGTAATAACATTTTTTTTTTTTAAGCAATGTTAACACTAATTGACATACGGCGTCAACAAAGGATGAATGTTTTTGCTAAATCATTTGGCCAAGTTATTATACTATAAAGACATGGTTTGTTTTTTTCTACAAAATAAAGGAATTTATTTGTGTACACTTTGAGGTCATAAGCCGTGCGTTGGTGGGCAAAAGCGACATTTTATGTTGTTAAAGTAACATTCTGCTCCCTTCTTAACTTGATGAAAAGCACACCTGGCTTAAACAGAGATACAGATATATGTTTTCTCTCCCACACCTCACTCCTCACAGCCCCTCTATATAACTCCGACTTTGGTTTCCATACGAAGCCATTTTGCTCAGATCTGCATTTTTACATGTGATGTGTCATTCATCACAGGCAGAGTAATAGCATGCTTGATTTATTCCATTGACATGTGGCTGGAATATGTGCATTTATCACCTCGATCGCTTAACAATCACTCTTTCACGACTGAGCTCCAATGTAGACACACAATACATGTATGTGCAAACACTCTCCAAACACACAAACACACACACACACACACACACACACACACACACACACACACACACACACACACACACACACACACACACACACACACACACACACACACACACACACACACACACACACACACACACTCACACACACACACACACACACACACACACACACAGACGGACACATTCATTTATATGCTGAACACAGAGGGATATTTCCGCGGCTGTAAAAGTGCAGGTGGATGGTGCAAAAAGTCTTATTTCAAGTATTTATTTTATTTTATTCTCCCAGTAAAACTCAGCAAAATAAAGAAGCACCCATCAGTGGAGTGTTTACATTGACTCTGCAGAAAGGAATACATCTTTTCACACTATGTTCCTCATTGTGTTTATTGCACCCTCTTTACATTTATCCTCCTATGTGACTGAAGTGGACTTAAGTTTATCATATGGAATGTATCATTTATTGTGGTGAAGGTGATGGGATCAACGAGACTCACAGCTACTTTGTGGTGCATTGAATTACACATTTTTCTCCATTCTCATTATTACTCACGATAAAAACAAACTGCCTAGCCTCTTAATCGAGGCAGATAAGATAATACAAAGGACAAGCATTTAGCACATCAGAAATAACAATGACCTGAGAATGCACACGCAGTGGTCTTACATTGAAAAAAAGGCCTCACTTAGAGGTTTTCCATATACAATATTTACTAGTGCTGTCAATCGATAAAAAAAGGTCATGGCATTAATCACAATAATAATCTGTGATGGTGAATCGGAGAACTTTAAAGTATATATATGTATTTTTTGGGTATATAAATGAATACACATGTTGTTGTAAAAAATAATTGTATGAAAAACTGGGAAGAGAAAACAGCTTACATGATTTCTGAATTATTGGCATAAAGTCTGTGTTGAACTTTCCTGTCACTGTCCCAGACCATAGATAGCAATCTGACTGCATGACCCTTATAGCATAACATCTGGATATTTCTGCGCATGGTTCAGCCGAATGCTTTTTTCTGATTTGGCCTGTTAACGTTCATGTAAATGTGCTATCAATTTGTTTTTGTAGGTTTTTCACAGCCAATTACATGTAAGGTTAGAGTTCATGTGCATATATCATTTCAATAAAGCCACGCCTCCAATGCGAGTGTCTGTTGAATGAAGTACTGATGTCTCAGACGCTTCATTTCCACCACGACACTTTTTTTATGTGGGTGCGCACTGCAAATACTGTTGAGCTTCACTCTGCTAACAGGTTAAGGGCCCAGAGAACCCAAAGAAGTATTTCCGGCGTTTGTCCATCGAATGAAAGTCGCAATGTACCTGCGTGTCCGCGTGGATAAGCGAGCTAAACTAGCGCCATCAGCAGGCCGGGCGGAGGTCCCATGTGATGGGCTTCTTGTTTAAAGACACTTAAAGAAGGAGTGCAGAACATTTACCATGGATCAGTTGTTAAAATTAGGTGGTGATGGTTCCTACTGATGTCCAGTCTCAACTCTGTGCAATAACATTTCAATTCATGGCTAATGTGCTGGAATGACAGGCAAATTTGGGGCGAACTTGGTAACGTGATTATTTTGTACATATTTGTTCTAATCTGTTGAGGTTTCCAGATGAATGTGTTAACATTGACAGACCTAATGTTTACATCTGTTTATCTGTAGCTGGACACTGAAAATGTGCATTACATTACCCTTATGACTGATATAAGCGTTGTCCTTCTTTAAACCCGTTCACAATCAAGGCTGTGGACAGGTTTAGAAGAAAGACACAGCCTCTCATTGCTTCTCTATTTAACCGTTGTGATTCAAATCAACAGAATTGTTAATTGAACCGACGTTTTAAAATGTTTCCACAGAGCTAACAAAGGTTCAATAGGGATGCTAGTTTTATCTCCTAACTTGCCTGTTTTTGTTCCCATTCTCCGCTGCTGTTAAAGTTGTTCCGCTCACACATTTCTGACAGGATCATAACAGGCTGAATGTTTTTCCTGTGACATTGCTTAAGCCAATCAGTCCTCTGATGCTTTTCTTTTCTTTTTTCAGATGTACTATAGTTCTCCACTATTACCTCCGCAGGCATTACTTCACCAGCACCAGGGCTTTCTATCCTATCCTCATGAGGACCTCAACAAATTTAGAAAAAGGGTTGTATTATTTTGAGGCCTTAAGGCTCTATAGTCCACAGAACAGCCAATATATGTTATGTTTTTAAGTCAAGACCTTATAATAGTAGGGACAGCTATATTGATGAAATATACATATGATATTGTTCTTCGAAGTGTTCAAAATCCTCAAACTGACTAAATCATTATTTTCATTGACGTTATGAAATTTGCATAAATCATTTTTGGGTGTTAACACAAAAATAAATAATCAAAACTAAGTCTTGATATGTTATGGCGTACATTTAAGGTGTCTTTTCCTTAATTGAAGAAAGAACAAATTGAAAATGAAATAATTATGTACATTAGCCTCCATGCTTCAGTGCAGAAAGAGTTTCTTTGGTGTTGGTAAAATATACTTTTTCTTATTCAGATCATAACAGTTCTTTGTTTAAGTTGCTACTCTGGATAAGAGGGGTTTTTTTCTCTATGGAGAGATTCTGTAAATTACTTTTATCATTTATCTTGGGAACATCATGTCTACAATTAATTTTTGCGATGAGTTGATTATCATAATGTTGACAGCCAGTAAGAAAGCCATAGCAAGAAGATGGCTAACCAAGGAACCCCCAACTACAGGGGAATGGATCGGAATCGTCAAAGAAATATATAACATGGAAAAACTAACTTTTACTAATATTTGGAGGAAATGGACAATTCATTTTGATACAATGTCTCCTTTACATGATAACGAGTAAAATAATAAATATATATGTATGTATGTGTAAGAAGATGAGGATGTACATATATGTATGCGCATGTGTCTATATATCTATTTGTAAAAATGTATGTCTGTGCTGTATGTTTATAGACAACAACAGCCCCATCCAACAAACATCAAGAATACCAACAAAATGGAAATTGTACTTCTGGTCACCTCATTTTTTAAAATGATCTTTTCTGTACTTCTGTGCTTTGTGTGCTTTCCTGTTTCTATTCTATAAAATGTAGAACGTCAATTAAAAAAAAAAAGTCTCTATCATTGGGATAGACAGTGCTGCTGTCTGGAGCTCTGAACAGATAAACAGACCATAATTGTGGTCATGTTGTTGCTTACATAACCTTCGAGTAAAGAAAAGTTGCTAATCTGTTCTGTAAAATGAGGTGAGGGTTTGGGAACAGATGGTCACATCAGGTGAATTTACTGCATTTCCCAAGATGCAAAATCCATTTTTACATAAGAACATGCTTTCATATTATGTTGTCATTTCTTCAGATCTTCCTACTTTTTTTCCATGTAAGTTTTGTTGATCTTTGTTAATCTGTAAACATCTTTTTTAAAGTTTAATATAAGGTTATTTAGATGCATTCCAACCCAAATATTACAGGGTTGCTTCATTTAAAAAGGTTGTAAGTTGCCAGCAATAACTGAGGTTTAAAAACTAGAGAGATGTGACACACTGCTCTTTGACCTTCACTTCGTGGTCTCATAAAAACTCTTTAACCGTCTTAAGGCACATTTGTCTTGTGTGTTTGTTGCACTTTGCGTCTACCCTGATGAATAAACAGGTTTTTATTCAGCCTGAAATATTGTTTCTGCACCGTTTGCCACCAGCTTTTAACGGTCTACTTTACACTGACCTGAGTGTGCATGAGCGATGAGGTCAAGTCGAAAACATTTCATACAGATGTTAATATTTAAACGGTTGTTTTTCTCACCCAAACCATGAATTAAACACTCTCCTTATGAGTCACACCTCGCTCTCTCTCTCCATTTCTTTTGCATTCTGTTGTCTCACTCCATCCATTCATCCATCCTTATTTCTTTAACCCCCTCCCCTCTATGTCGTTTTGTTTTGTATTGTTCAATGTCTCTTGCTGCTTCCTGTCCTTCCCTCCCTCAACCTTCCACCATCTCTCCATCACCCTCTTTCTGTGGCTCAATAATTGATGGGGGACATTCTGTCTCCCGTTGGCTGGCCGGGGAGGTTCAAGAGACATGACTCGGCTATGCAGGGCACTTTGTACAACACACACACACACGCATGCACGCACGCACGCACGCAAACACACACACACACACACACACACACACACACACACACACACACACACACACACACACACACACACACACACACACACACACATATTTTACTGCAGAGTTCAGGCAAAGGTTATTTCTGTTGCATATAAATATTGCAGGAGAGAAAGGATTTGGTGTGTGTGTGTGTGTGTGTAAGTGTGTTTGTGTGTTCACACCAAATGTTACTGTGTGTGTGAATGTGTTCAGATGCACCCTTCTCTTGAACAAACAGCTGGCATTACCAATTTGATATGTAGAACCACACTTGTAATGAGGGTCAGTTAGGGTTGTGGGTTCTGACAAATCCCCCAGGAAGTGCTCCGGACTTCAGGAAAATATTGGTAGTGGCAAAACTTTGGGTACTGATGTCACCCAGCCCAGAAAGACATTTTCCGATTGACTAACATTGGGAAAGAGACGTCTTTAAATTGGTTGATCATTTTTTTTCTTATTAAATAAACTACCCAGTATGAACCCTTTTATAGCCCTTATTTAAATCAGTAGGTCCTTAAAGTTGTAAAATGTTTGTTTACTCTCTCCATTCATTCTGCTGAGCCGAGAGCGGCAGATTGGGTGCAGGTTTAAGGGGAAACTCAACTGTGCATGCTCTATGCTCTCGACAGCCAGGCATTATGGGTAACTTGTGACATTTTGCTCTCGAGACTCTCAGGCCATTTGACACACAAATGTGTCAAAACACATGGAAATGAAGAACCATCTTCACCAACTTGATGAAACATGAACACTGTGAGTGTTTGTCAGTGTATCTGAAATGGAAATGTTAGCTATGTTAGCTAGCTTGCTTTAGTCATGTGATCACATTGTTAAAATAAGCCGATAAAACATTTGAACAACAGAGATGGTTTTCCACCTTAATAATTTGAGGAAAACAGGAACGTTGGCTGATAACGTTCTTAGAACATACACAGTTTACACTTTTGTTATCACTAGTTATTTAATACATTGTATGGAAGAATGTGTGTTACTGTACAGCATCTTACAGTTTCCCTCTCTGTTAACTGGAAGATTATATATCCATACCACAGTTCAGATAAAAGGAACAATATTTCTCTATTATATTGACATTGTGTGCCTGAGTATTTCTTTATGTTTAACAGTTGTTAGTTAGAGGAACATTTTTCTCAAAAGAGAAATGTTTTTCAAGGCACGTCAGTTATTGATTCTGGCATTCTGTTGGCACAAGCTATGCTTGTCATGCTCGTGTCATTGTGAATTATTTTTCTTTCAGTCTTCCTGTTGATCAGCCAATGAACATGGAATGTTTTTCAAACTATGTGGATGTTTCAATCTGCGCTTTTAATAAGAATTTGTTAACTTTTCCTCTGCTGCGTACAGTGCTTTTTATTCGTTCCACTCTGATATTTACTCTGAGAAATAGATGAAGAATGTTTCTGATTTTCTGAGTTAGCTCACCGGGTCCGAAAAGCCTTCCTCTGCTACATCATGTAGTCCATAGGATAATTAACAGGATTTTATTTAAGATGTCAAATTTTCATTCCTGTTAGAATCAGACCCTATCAGCCAAACCACGCTTTGGGATGGATCCGGAATAGTGGTGCGACAGTCCTTTCTTTTATCCTGTATAGTGTGTCATAGTGGAAAAAGACCGAGGCCTTTTCTGGGATGCCTTAAATTGTTCCTGAACATATGATTATCATTTGTGTAGTGTTCATGACTCTGACCAATAGGATATAACACTGTAAGATTCTTGATTTCTGTGTGTGTCTTCACTTGCCGACTTTAACTAAATGTATTATGTCAACACATTCCACATACTTGTAGTAGGTTAGTCAAAAGCAATAATATTAAGTTAAACCAAATATTCTTTTTTATTTAAACGTATAAGTATTGCTTTCAACAACCTCATACAATTATTTGAAACCTGTTGACATACATTTATTTAAGTCAACGTTTCAGTTTTTTCCGTGTCGATCCATTACATTTTTTCACAATAGTAATTCGGGATTAATGAGTCATTTACAATATTAGTAATTCCGTGTCATGTGTTAAGGTTATTAACTTTGACAGCTTACTTGCTGTATTTTACCTACACCATTGTGTCACTTGCACTGTTTAACTTTTTGGTTCATATATATCTTGAATATACATTGGAAAAGTCTGGGACTTTCATTAACTTTCATTGCCAAAAGTTTTTACAACGTATACAAAAGTACAAAGCAGCCTGAGAGTCTCCCTTTGGTGTTCTTTGTTGCATCCACAAACATGAGCGTGCACATGGCCTTGGCTTGGCTTTCACGTGTGCCTCCAGCTCTACCTGCCTGTGAGCTGGACCAGTTCAGGTGTGAGAGAGACATCACACTCTTGTCCTCAGAGAAGTTGCCATTGATCTCAACACAATAGGTGCTGGGGACAAATCCACAGCAGCACAAAGGATGCCCCACTACACCATTACATATTTCACAAAGGATGTGTGTCTCCAGCATGTGTGTTGTTATATTTTTCTATTTTTCATTGCTCTTGTCGTTCAGTTGTCCATATGTTTTTCATGTAGGTGGAAGGAAGCTATTGACTCTGGGGGTACCAAGGGCCAATTATCCAATTACATCCAAGGAGCCGATGATGTGAACCCAGAATTCTGAGGGATGCTCCGTTCCTTGCACCAAATACAGTTGTGAAAGTAACCCGTGCCTGTAAGAGTGTAAAGGTACCATGCAACCGAGTCAAAAACTCCTTCTTTCATTTTTCAAGGGGCCAAATGGGATCTAGCAAGAAACACAAGCTATCCTGAAAGAAAAAAATATATCTCCCTTAACTTTTCCCAGGAAACAATTCTTCTGTCTTGCTCTGTAACAATTAAAAAAGTTCTTTATAATTATAAACATAGGGTTAAAGTCTGTTGATCTATTTAGTACCATATATACTTCCATTAAATACAAATCAAATCCATTGTTCTGTGGCAATTAAAAATACGCTGCAGCTGTTTATAATTTCTGTTCCTTCCTGTCTTTCTGAAATGCAGTGCCATTTCCAGTCTAGACACCTTCACCCATTCTCTCTCCAGAGGGTGTTCTAAAACCTCACAACCCTAAGGTGTTTCTTTATATTCTCAAACTTGGCATAATAATCAATGCAATTAAATGAGCAAACGTTAAAAAGTTCACAAATGCCCCGAACAGCCCGGTATGAGAACATTTAGTTCCAATTACATGAAAAATACAATTAAAATATCTCGTTCTAACTTTTTAATGAAAAAGAAAGAAGGTTGATCATTGTATTTATTGTTTGGGTCTCATCTATATTTCAGTCTTTCTTTCACTGTCTCTTCTTTCCTGTCTTAATTGAAAGGCCATGGCAGGGGACCGGAGCAGCAAATAGCCTGATCAATACACAGCCTGATGTGTAAATTGATCGCGTTGTGTGGATGATGGAGACTGTGCAAGTGTTTGAGTGATGGAAAGAGCATATTTACTGTGTGTGTGTGTGTGTGTGTGTGTGTGTGTGTGTGTGTGTGTGTGTGTGTGTGTGTGTGTGTGTGTGTGTGTGTGTTGTGTTTGTGTGTGGTCGTACTCCCTCTTATTGAGGTGTTCAATCAGTCTAATTCATACTCGCCCAGAGACTGCTGTGTGGTTGCAGGACAATTCATTTACTCTGCAGGCTCCAATCAAAACTATTCCCAGCATTCCCTGCTGTAATAATCACTGCATATGAAATTAGAGGATCCATAATGCTGAACTGCTTTACACTTTACAGGGCCAACCAGCCTCCTGCTGAGGCGTGAGTGTCTGAGCCTTTATGATTTAATTTCATTGTGGACAACATCAGGGCCAACCAACTTCTGAAAATGTGCTTCATCTGAGTGTTTTAAGAACAGAAAATACTTTCATTGATTTTTTTCAAATGAAATGCCTCTATTAAGTAAACTATCAAAATCAAGACTAAGCTTAAGAAAATAAAAACATGAACTGTGTTGCTTTACATTATCAAAACGCATACTCAGATGCTGATACATTTTTTGCAATGGGGATATACTCCAATGATGTTTTGAACATACATTTAAAAATACAAATCTAGATTTATGTACTAGATTTGATTTATTTTTGGTTTTGATTCAGGCTACTTTAATTCTTCTACTATTTTAACATAATGTATATATTTTTAATGCAGTATTTTAACGTATGTGTTAAACTAAAACAACATTTGTAAACTGCAGTATATTCTGTACACTATAGTTTAATGTGACCCATTTGTTATACTAAATATCTTGGTTTCTTCTTTCTAAGGTCACATTGTTCTGTTGTCTAATACACAAAATGAAAACATTTTTTTTTTGTTTGCATTGCATTTGATATTGAAGTAAGCCAACAATAAACAAAATGTTCAAGTTATATTACTTATTTTTTTGTGACTAGGTTACTTATTACAGATTTTTTTTTAATTGTTCATTGGAATCACTGACTGTTTCACAAAAGCAAAACCTCACTAACGTCTGTCTTGCAGGAAGCAGCACTACGCTTCCTCTGCAGAAGTGATGCACTCCTGTATCTGACATCAGAGTGACATCATCCATCCCACTTCACTCTCTTAATAACCAAACACAGACACCTTTCTGTTTGTTAACAATAATTAATTTTCTCTAGTAAGAAAGCCATTTCCAAAGGTAAACATGATCTCAGGCCTACATTTCAATTATCATCATCAGACTCAGCACTGCTTTATCCCCCACGCTGGCCTCTCCTCTCAGCTCGTCAACAATCATCTATTAGATTCATAAAGGCATTCTAATGTAAGCAGGAGGGCAAGGCCCAGCAGAGGATAACTGCTAACTGTGTGTTGCATGGACGGTTCTGGGGCAGGGGGGCACTTGCACAACAATGGCAAGTGCCCCAGTAACAATGTACTTGAACCCCCCTGTGGCCCCCCTCTAAAAAATTAATCTGTGATACATAATACAGTAATACAGTGTTGCATCAAAGACTGCTTAGTAACTTGGGTCGAAAATAACACCAACATTTTTTTTCAATAATATAATCAAATAAAATGTGTGCATAAGTAATTGACTCAAATTATTTTACCACAACAGTATACAGTATAGTGTGTGAATAGGGGAAATTGAGAGTAAAACCAGTAAAATTGGTCTAGCACTGCCACTGGTGTGTTGTGTAACAGAATCAAGTATACTTCCATTACATTTCCAACATGTAAAACTGATTTAACAATGTAATACTTTTTTGGTTTAATGGGCACAAAGGATGTACCTACTGTGATTAGAATTGAACGGAACATATAATTAGTTTGCTATTGTTTGTCAGAGGGGTCTTTGCAGATGAGCTGAACATGCAAGAAAGAATAATGTGTTTACAGTCAGTCACACAATTCATCATAGGAATGCATGACCAGTTATACATACTTAATATTGTCCTGAGGTAGGCCTTCAGTCCGGCCTGCTCCTGTGACACATCACATCAATTAAAAATGAAGGAGATGTAGTCCCTTTATTAAGAGCCACCATTATAGGTCTTCCAAGGACATGTAAAATGGAAAAAGGGTTAACATGAAGCCTTTTTAAATTTAAAATGTAATATATGCTGTGAAAGTATTGATTTTGAATTATTTAATATACTTTCATATTAGATTTTTCAAAGTTATGTTTATTTTTTAAGTATTTCTTTTATGATACATTCATGAGGACCCCACATAAGTGTTTAACATGGGAAATTATAAACATATTTAAATGAAACTTAAGACTACTGTTTAGTTATAGTGTATCCGATAGGACCCCAATAAAAGAAGAATGCATTTTGTAGGTACTTAAAGGCACTGGAAAACATTTAAAGTTGCATCAGATGAAGTAGAATGAATGCAGTGATGAAAACAGAACGCTCTGAGCCAGCTCTCGGATCAGATGTTGGTCTGGAAAATAGAAAGTCTCTTTGGGATGTTTCATCACATTTCCAATAGACCTGACTCTCTCTCACTGCTGTTAGTCTGCACCGGCAGCGGTTATTTTTGTCTGTGCTGCTGATTCTGACATGATGTAAGAGCTTATTTGTTAGTGTATGTCCATCTATATTCAAACAAATGAATGATCGTGGCTTTCTTCCAAAATAGCAGAGAGCATCCGGTTACAGTGAGGGGGTATCTCTGGAGGCAGAGGGTCTCTCCATCAGTGAAAGGAACCACTCTACGTGGATATGAAGGGCTCTTTCTACGCTAATGAAAAGACACGTTTCAGGTGACTCAAATATAGTTAGGAATATTAAAATATAATTTGTATTTATGCTAATGAATCCCCCCTTAATCTTACTCACTGGACCTTTCAATTATAAAACAAATAAAAACATATATTCTTAATTCCATGAACCGCACACAAACTTTCTTCTGGGTATAGAAAAGGTTTTGCCTTGCACAAATCCAAATATATTTCAAGTGTATGTGGGAGCCTGTGTGTGTGTGTGTGTGTGTGTGTGTGTGTGTGTGTGTGTGTGTGTGTGTGTGTGTGTGTGTGTGGTGGGGGGTTTAAAATGGCGCCTGTCTGGAAATAGGTCCATTATGGGTTTGAAGTACTTTTAGTCCTCCAAACATTCCTAGCTCACTCTCTTTCATTTTCTCTCTCTACAGTATATTATCCCTTCTCCCTCTCTTCCTCCCTCCCTCTCTCTCTCTCTCTCTCCCTTGCTCCCCCCCCCCCATCTCTCCCTGCTCTCGCTCTGCTTCTCTCTGCTGTCTCCAAACTTCTCTCTAGCCAATTAGTGCTCAGTCTGTTCCAGCAGAAGACAATATGTCTGCTCCGAATCCAGAGAGGAGGGCTTAAACGCTCTCCAGAGGGAGAGGCAGAGGGAGAGGGAGGGAGGGAGCACACATGCATTAGGTGGTGGTGGTGGCACTGATTACATTTGCATATATGAACTCAAAATGATGTAGCAGTTTTCCTGCTGAAAATGCAACTGTAAGACCTGCGCATGCTTTACTTGTGAGGAGTCAAAGCGGGTCGCAAGTGTGGAAACATTATAAACCACGTTATTGATAAGCTGTAACTTCAATATGAGACCATAATTCTGACTTTACCTGATACTGATGCAGTTCACGTGAATATGTGTCTTAATTTACATTATGTGATGCAATGATGCAATGTCAGCAGGGAGAGATATGGTCAATGCTGACGCCAGACATCAGACAAACCCATTACACACACACACACACACACACACACACACACACACACACACACACACACACACACACACACACACACACACACACACACACACACACACACACACACACACACACATACACACACACACACACACGTACACACATACACACACGCACACACACACACACACACACACACACACACACACACACACACACACACACACACACACACACACACACACACACACACACACACACACACACACACACACACAGGTTATAGATGATACAGTGAAATAGACATGCTGATGGAAGATTGAAAGAGTGGGGAAGATATATTGTGGAAATTATTATTTTACTCCTCCAGTATGAACAAGTAGAACAAATAAAAGGTAATCTTAGTACAAGTCAATAATAAACAAATAGATACCAAAAGTAAAATGATTTGTATAACAGCACTTCGAGAAGTAAAGTTCATTTCTTTATAAAGTTTAATGAATTCTATTGCATTCAAGTTTTAGTTGAACATATGTTTTGTTAGTGAAGTCTGAATCTAAAAAGCAATTAGTCATCACTTAGCAGATGGAAGTGGTGAGCACCATATTTACTTTTAATAAGGGTTAGGCGTACAGTGGAAAGGATCAGTTAAAGTACACGTGCACAGAACTGCACTTCAGTACAGGTAAATAAAAAGTTAGTTCCTACCACTGCTCTCATGAGCTCATGTGTTCACACTCTTTTTCATCTTCAAGTTCTAATACACTTCCGTGCGGTTCAAATGCAAGCAGTGGAGCAATGTAGTGAAGTTCATTTGCTCGAGTACTGTATTTAATTACGATTTTTGGGTACTTGTACTGAGTTGAGTATTTCTATTTTATGAGAACCAATATTGTACTTTTTACTCCGACACATTAAATAAAAACAGTAACTTGTTACGTAACATTATTCAGATTAAAAGCTAACACAATATTTAAATGATCTAATACATGAACTATGATTTATTATTATGCAGTATATATTTAGATATCCAGCAGCAGAGTATAAAGTAATTAAATAAGCTCCACCTTTACCAGAGTGATGAACACATGGATGCATGTATAATAATAGTAAGATTTCTAGACTGTAGTATTTATACTTTTACACCTCTGATAATAAGTCACTATAGTTATTTATGTTTAGCATCAAAACTGTTTTTATCCATCTATGCCTTCTTCTACAATGTTTTTTGTTAGAGTGATTAAACAATAATCTCTTTTCTGATGCAATCTCTCAGCAGATATAAGGATGATCCATTTCTAAACAGTCTTTTTCTCTGCTATGAACTCCTGTCTGTCTTTACTGCCAGATTCCTTGCTGCCAAAGCTTCAAACGCTTGAGAGGGTTTCATGTTGACAATGCAAATATCTCCAATAGCTGTTAGATTCTTGCTGCAGCACAGTGTTTGACATGTAATGTTTGATGTTCTTTTTCAGAGTGTCTCCTCTGACAGTGTCTGCACAGTCAAGTGGTGTCAATGTTCAATCCGTGGGAGTCCAGCATGTCTGCCGAGTGCGAGCTGTTCTGAAAGAACGGTCAGCTGTAGACAACTCAATGCGAGAAAAAGTAAAGAAAATAGAATGATCCACCTTAAAGAGTTATAATAATGATTTTCTCACAACAGTACTGCTGTTTAAAAACCAATAGGGGAAGAAATGATGATAAAACAATTAAAAACAAAAGAAAAAGAGAAACTGAAAGCCAAATATTCACAGAAAAAACTGAAACATTGTCTTTAATAAAATGTATTTTGTCAACATAACATAACTTTTTGAATAAAACACATTAGGTTCAACTTCCTTTAGTTGCTTTCTACTCACCTTAAACAGTTAGGTGACATTTGCCGACATTAATTAAAGTCTCACTTTTTTGTGTAGATATTTAAGTTTTATACACTGAAAAAGAAATTAAAACGTTGACTTAAATTAATGTATTATGTCAACAAATTTCACCTAACTGTTTAATATGTAAGATGAAAGCAATAATATTGATTTTAAATAAAAACACATTACGTTCAACGTAATTTCAACCAACCTTATTTAAGGCATCGGGCTGATAGGACAAAACACATTTAATTAAAGTCAATGTTTCAGTTTTTTTAGATATCTAAAACACTTTCAGTGCTCAGTTATAGTTGTGTTAATGTTTCTATTGATATTGCAGTGTATTTTGCATTTGGCAACACTGTTTCCTGAAACTTTAATGCCAACAAAGCCGCTTTAAATTGAATCAATTTGAGAGAAAGGGAGAATAAAAGACGACTGGAGTGCTTTTAACTTCCCTCCCATACTCTCTGTCTCTGTCCTTTTGGAGAAGATGAGAGGGAAAAAAGAGGAGTGTCTGAAGCAATTGCCTCACTAAGTGTGTGTGTTTGTGTGCAAGTGTTTGATGATCATCCAACAGAAAACCTGAGACCTCATCGCCTCTTTCTTCTTTACCTCCATTTTTTTCTTCTCCTAGTCTGTTTCGTCTTACTTTGTCAATCATATTTTGAGTTCCCTCATCACACACACACACACACACACACACACACACACACACCAACACTCAGCAGCTTCTGCTGTAGCCACTCTGCGGGCTCAGAGAGTGTAAGTGTCGTGAAATGCATGTCAGCCTCCTGGGACTCTCCCCCCCCTCTTTCTTTCATTCTTTCTCCTTTTAAGACATGGAAACCACAGTAACCACGACAACTCCAGGCACAATTACTACCTACTCTGTGTGTGTGTGTGTGTGTGTGTGTGTGTGTGTGTGTGTGTGTGTGTGTGTGTGTGTGTGTGTGTGTGCGTGTGTGTGTGTGTGTGTGTGTGTGTGTGTGTGTGTGTGTGTGTGTGTGTGTGTGTGTGTGTGTGTGTGTGTGTGTGTGTGTGTGTGTGTGTGTGTGTGTGTGTGTGTGTGTGTGTGTATAAGAGATGGAGAGCACTGACTTTGACTTTGATTTTCACAGAGACGTGTCCTGGCTTTGTTTACACACACACACACACACACAGAATTACCCTTCTTTACATGGTCGCTATAGTAACCAGCTTTTGGGTCAGATGGTGTAACTGGTGTAATTGGAATAGAGTGACCTGTGTAAGCTAATGCCACAATTATAAAAAATCCAGTTAAAGCCCCTCAACACATCCTGTGTGCCGTATGTAATGGATGTTTTAACCTCGGAAATCTGCTGAAATAATTTCACTCAAGGTTTATTAATAATAATAATAATAATAATAATAATAATAATAATAATAATAATAATAATAATAATAATATTAATAATAATAATAACAATAAAAGTAATAACAATAATAACAATAACAATAATAATAATAATAATAATAACAAATATAACAATAACAATAACAATAATAATAACAATAATAATAACAATAATAATAATAATAACAATAATAATAATACTAATGATAATAACAATAACAATAATAATAATAATAAAAAAAATAATAATAAAAATAATAATAACAATAATAATAATAATAATAATAACAACAATAATAATAACAATAATAATAATAATAATAATAATAATAATAACAATAATAATAATAATAATAATAATAATAATAATAATAATAATAATAATAATAATAATAATAATAATAATAATAATAATAATAATAATAATAATAATAATAGTCTGTCCTGTTTAAACAGAGATTTATTTTACATTTTATTTAAAACCTTTTGTCTGGGGTAAACAATCTGATGATTATGACATGTCACTTTATTTAGCATTTAGTATTCAGCTTAGTTTTATTAGTTATCTTATTACTGTACTGCCATTTGCACTATACGTATTGTTGTATATTGTATATACCTACGTAGTTACTGTAACTATTTCAGTATTACATATTTGCAAAGCTGCTCTTATTGTTGATACATTTAGTTTATATTTAGTTATACTTAGTTTATACTTAGTTATTTTAGTTTATATTTAGTAATATTTGATGTATATTTAGTAGTTTAGTTATATTGAGTGTATATTTCTCCTTCCTTCTTTGTATTGAACTGTTGCACCTCAATTTCCCTCGGGATAAATAAAGCTTCTTGAATCTTGAATCTTGAATTAGTGTTGTTTCTCAGCTATTTTCACATTTCCTCATATGTGTTACCCTTGAACAATGTATGCCAGCAGGTATTAAGAAGTACATTGTGATTAAACTCCCAATGTTCCCCAACCTATTTAAAACACAACGGTCAAACATCAGTCTGAAAATGACAAACATAAAACCCAAGATGCCCGTAATAAAACCCAGCTTAATCTGTTTAAGCAAATTCATGCTATGTGAGAAGAGAGGCAGAGAAGCTCATATAAAGTCCTGTGCTGGTTGGGTGAAAAATGTTGCTACATGGCCTTTATAGTTTCTCCCTTACTTTGTTCAACGTCTTGTTTTATATCTTCTATCTATATGTATGCCCATATTTAATGGTAAAAGTTTTCTCAACAAAGCATTACCTTTGGAGGAACCCATAACATGTAGAAGTCATTGAGTGAGTTTTGAATAGATTCTATAAACCTCCAAAGCTGCTTTGATTCACAAATGAATTGATTCACTTTGGAACTATAGGGTCTAACAAGCTAGATGCTAGATGCTTTTGCAGGTTAAAAGGGAAACGAGATTGAATGAAATGATAAAGACGAAATGAAGTAAGGTACAGAAAATATAAAAATAAAACCCAGCCGGCCTGTCCTGGGGAGACACATTTCTTAATGCTTTTTTTTGCAGGTCAGAGGGGGCTGATTGGCTGATATAAGAGGAAAGTGGGTGCTGGTAATGAAACCAGCATTAAAAAAAGAGTATTGTTAAAAAAGAAAAAATCTTAATTGATTAATAGAAGTTATTTGAATACATCACATCAATAAAGATATGTCTCTAAACCGGACACATTGATATGACAGCATGTGTTCCTCCTTAATCAGTGCGTCCTAATTAGCAGGCTGTTGTACAGAGCAGCGGTCTGATATAATGAAATAATAGACCAGAGAATGTTGAAATTGACCAATCAGATTCTAACAATTAACAATTAATTTCCAACAGACTGGTTTGTAGAGTGTGTATGCTCAGACAACCCAACCTTTATCTATAGTAGCTGAAGAGAGTCATTCTGGATTGATTCCCGTGTGAAGAAAGGAGAAGGACTTTGTTGTGGATTGTAGGACAGAAACTTTTCTTTTAGTTTCTTTGTATTGTTCCACCCTTAAGCACGGCAGGACTGCCCATATTGATTCTTTTTTTGCTTCTATTATCACCCCACCTATAGTGCTGTTAGTCTGAGTGCTCTCCATCAAACACAGGCTTTTTGTGCTTTGGTCATGAGAAACCCCGAAAGTCGTTTTAGAAAGTGTGCTCTCAGAAATACTTTCAAAACAACTCTCATTCCTTTATTAGCACCTTGGTCTCTGCAACAATCTGAAATTACAACCTACAACAAATGCCTGGACCATGCTGAAACCTTGAGTGGAAGACTTTAAACAGCAGATGAGTGGAGGGAACACAAAGTGAGAGATAACAGAACAGAGGAATGTTTCTAAAACATATGTAAACACAACAATTTGAGATTTAAATATAATTGCAAAAGACAGAATTGAGATAATAAAGAAATAAAAGTTCAGTTTGGCTAAATAATAATTGAGAATGAAGAATGTTTCAAGAAGATGATGAAATGAGAGCAGAAAACATGAGGAGAAAACTGCGAGGGAGGAGTCCGGACGCTCAAGCTGCTAAATATTCACCTGGGGAATATCTGCTTTATCAACAGACTCAGGGAGTAGCAGATTACATGCAACAGGATAACAAAAAGGTAACTGTATTACCGTGACATAAAACAATACTTGATCAGTATTTTTAGTTTCACACTGTCAGTCGATTCAAATATTTAATCGAGATTAATCGCAAATTATTTATCTGTTCTAAATGTTCCTTAAAAAGGATATTTTTCTAGTTTTTATAGGTGGATAAATATGATTGCTTTATAATGAATCGTAAATTATAACTTATAATAAATAAACAGTTTTTCTTTATTATAAGTTATAATTATTATTAATTATTAATAATGTAATTATATTTATTCAAGACAGTAAACATCATTGTTATTGCAACAATCTGCGACGAAGTTATGAACCTTTTTTACAGTGTCGGCTCTCCAAGGCTCCTAACAAGGTCGTTTTGACTCTAGCAGAGCCTCATCCTCCACAGTGTTCACTGACCTACAGTCTGTAGCCACCATTTAGCTATTATGCTGTCCTCTGTGGGGTCTCTGAATCAGCGCTTTGCTTGGTCAGCGAGTGATATTTCAAACTCGGCTAAACAACTTTATAGCTCAACTTTCCATTCAAAGTGACTTTTCTTTCTCCATTTGTAGTGTGTTTCTGCTGTGATCCACAACGTTACCATGGTTTCCTGATATTTTCTTAAACTACGGAGCGGGCCCAGGGTCACAGAACGCGCGTTAAAACAAATAGTTCAGTTAAAAGAAAGGTGCGTTAACGCCGTTAATAACGCGTTTAACTGACAGCCCTAATTTATATATATATTAGGCATGGCACGGTTTTGGTGAAAAAACCGAATCGTACGGTTTGCTTGCCACGGTGCGGTGCGTCTGTGCACCGTACGGAGTCCACGGTTTTTTTTTTTTTTTTTTTTTTCTCCAGACGTTCGACGTTGCATTGTAGCCTAATGCCCGTATGTTACCACGTGGTTTTCATTCGCGCGAAAGAAGCGAAAGCTAAGAGGTCGAGGTGTGTCAGCGTGTACAAACATGGCAAGTGGGAGTGGAGAAGGCGGGCCGCCCAGGCCGGAGATAGAGGATGCTCCGGGAGCCGCGGTACGTCATGCCCTCTCGCAGATACTTTGGCACCAATGTGATACCTAAGTTATATGACGAGACAAGGGAGGAAATAGTGACGGAGTTGTCTTTGGCATGCCACGTAGCTCTGACGACGGATGGATGGACTTCTAGGTCCACGGAAAGTTACCTGACAGTGACTGCCCACCACATTAATCCCCAATGGGAGTTACGAAGCTGCGTATTACAAACGCGCCCAATATACGACAGCCACACAAGCGAATTTCTTTCCAAAAAGCTACGATTTTTTTACAACACAGGCAAGAAGCACAAAGCCTTTCCAAGATATAATTCGTGAAGAAGTCACTTCATACAAGGAAACAGGCTGCATCTCTGTGGATGAAAATCCCCTCGCATGGTGGAAGACCAACGCACGTATCCCCATGTAGCAAAGTTGGCACAACGTGACCTGGCTGTCCCAGGTACATCTGTGCCAAGTGAGCGGGTTTTTTCCACAGCAGGGGACATTGTAACTGCAAGTAGGTCTCGTCTCTTGCCAGAAAATGTTGACAAACTCATTTTCATGCAGAAGAATATGAGAATTAAGTGAAAGAGGGAAGGCTGTTTTAAACAGTGCAGTGTTTGGTTCTATGGCAATATTTTATACTGATTGTGTCTGTGTGTATTTTGTTCGAAATTTTGTTAATATAACAGTGGCACTGGCACTTTAAGTTTAGATACCAAATCCAGCCATATGTTTCAAAGCACTGCACTTTAATTTCAAGTGAAAAAAATACATCCTCACTCTCAGGGATTAGAAGAGTTGTTGATTTTGTTTTCTGTTAGGCTGGTTGGATGGTGGGCTCATATTATGTTTACGGCCTCATGTTCTCATAGGCAATTGTGTTCGCCTGTTCAAAGGACAGCAAACATTCCTGACACTTATTTTGAGTAATAAAGTAAAACATGTTGAAATCATCCATGTCTTCCCTCTTGCTCTATCAAAATACTACCTTTCTGAGATTGTTAAAACAGTGTGCTTAGAGTCAATTGAAATTCAAGTTTGTGCATTATTATTACATTATAACTATAATTTTATACCCTTTTAAATGCTGTATCCTAAACTATGGTTAGTAATAGCATCTGCCTAAGAATATTCTCAGAGACAGGGCTCCTGTTATAAACTGGCTGTTACCAGAATGGCAAGGACCAAGTTGTAATGCATTGCTAAAGGCACTGTGTAATGTTGTGCTGTGGTAGTAAAATCTTTTCAGTGACTATTACAGTGTTCCACTGGTGTAACGGCGTGTATTATGGGGCTACGATAAAAAAGTAAAAAAACACCAAGAACCGTACAAAACCGTAAACCGTGGACCTCAAACCGTGATACACCGTGAACCGTGAGTTTTGTGATCCGTGCCACCCCTAATATATATATATATATATATATATATATATATATATTTATATAAATGGGGGTTACTAGCAGCTGGATTACATTTTAAAATGAAGATCAATATATTATAAGTTTACTGCCTGAATATTCCTTCTGGTTTTCATTTGGGCTTCTTTTAATCATTTTATATATACATGTTTTATCTTAAAATACAGATTTGTTTGATTTAAAAGCATGCATTAAATTAAAACAAAATTGTAAACCCTACTATTGTGTTGGCCTAGTCTCATACTACCTATCTTGGTTTCTTCTTTTCTAAAGTCACATTGTTCTGTTGGTAAGACACAAAAAAACCCATTGTTATATTTGTCTCTTTTATTCATTTGACTTGCATTCGATTAAGAAGAAATCCAGTAAAGGAAAGTAATCAGGTTGCATTACTTTTATATTGTGATTACTGTGATTATACAAAAACACCCTGAAATGTTGACTTCAATTAAATGCATTATGTCAACAGATTTCACATACCTTGATATCATTGCTTTCAACTAATCTAATACAGCGTGAAACGTTTCAGTTTTTTCAGTTTAAGTAACTGATTACATTTTTCTACATTTAATTAGTACAAATGTATCATTGTAACTAATGCAATTGAAAAAAAACCCAAAAAAACCTCTACACCCTGGTTACCAATAACATACTGTATCTTTACTCAATTTGTCTAAATTATAATGACAACATAAATAATATGATTCAGGCATATTGGCATATTGGACGCCATCTTTGTTTCTATCTCTTAAAACATTTAAATCATTTTGATGGCCGATCCTACTCTCCTTCTCTCCTGATTTCAGAGGCCCCATGTGTTTCGTTATGTGTGCCCATGTTTAAATAATCTAATCAAATGTACAATAGTTACCAAAGATCTGAATGGTTTCTCAGTATCAAGTTAATAATACAAATCTATCCTTTATGCAAAAAACCCAAGTAATATATTCCACTTTTTTTTCATAGCGACAGAGAAGCTCATATAAAGTCAGGAATGTCCAAAATCCGGCCCAAAGGCCAATCATGGCCCACTGTCAGATTCAATATAGCCCTTCAGCTTCGGTCTTATTATGTAATATCTATGGCCCGCTAGCTGGTTGATGTACAGTGAGTAAAGGGATTTGACAAGTGTTATGACGGAATTTTAAACAAACCTTTGCGTTTGTCTTTTCTGTTAAAGACGCTGTATTTTTGTTTTGGTATTTCCGTCTTTTCTTATATTTTTTGTGGATTTGCGGTAAAACCCGGAGCGGCCATTTTGAGTTGCCTTTGTTTGTGGGCCTATGAACTGGATTTAAATTTTGTTGGGGTTTTAACCAACTGGATTCCTTGCTACAGTGGATTGAACGGTATATATACAGTATGTACACATATTGCACACACACCGATGTTGTTACTTTCCCCCATTAAGCATATCTGAAGAAAATGAAAAATGAATAATTTTGTATTGCATGTTGGTGATGGAGGAGATATTTCCTGAATTAATACATTTTTATATAGTTTGACTGAATAATTTTTGTTGACTATTGTAAATTATTATTTGTCAGACCTGATCTTACTGGCAACCCTCTTAGACACAAAATAAGTCGTACCAGATACAACATTTAAAGTATTCGGTATAGTTTGTTTAATGTTATCCGCAGATAAGATTGAAAGGCAAAATTGTGTTTTCAGAGTTGTTCACGCCTTCCTGAGATAATAAATATAATTGTGACAGTGAAAATTGCTTTATATCCGTGTATCTTTAGGTTACTTTTATATTTAAGATATGTCAGAAGGGACTTTTGGCCCCTGGGCATATTCAGATTATCAACTCTGGCCCTCTTTGAAAGAAGTTTGGACTCCCCTGGGTTAGGTGAAATAGTTTGACGGATGGCATTTAAATGTCTTCCTTCTTTCTTGTGTATTCTTTTATTATCTCTTCCAACTTTCCATCCACATATTTAATGGCGAACGTTTCCTTCAAAATATACAACAAAACATTAACTTTGGAGGAACCCATGAAAGCTTTATTAATACGAAATTGTTGAATACATTTTGAATAGGTTTTATATACCTCCAAAGCTGCTTTTATTCACCCAAACATTGATTCACATTGGACGTAAAGGGTTTTACAGTAACTCAATTCTGCTTTTGTAGGCTTAAAGGGAAGAGAGAAGGAATTCAATGGAAAAGAATAACTAAAGTAAGGTACAAGTAATATAACAAAAGTAAATAGTGAATGCAACTGCAAATAAAAAAATTATAAGAAAATAAAATATAAATATGTAGGAAATCAAAAAGCCAGGTTAAAGCAAAGTCAAGTTTTACAAAGAGCAAATATAAATCTATCCAATGTATCTTGTCTTTGTTAAGCTGTGTGTGAGTGAAGGTGGGCAGTGAGGGTCCACTCATAAAAGGTCCGGTGTGGCACATAACCATGCTTGGACTCACATACTACCACAGGGATCTGTCACACGGACACACTGACACACACACACTCACACTACAAGGACAGAGACACCAGAGCAAGCCTCTAATGAGAAGTCTGATGCTCTCTTATTGTCCTATGCCTTGAGTCACAGCTTCATTTAGAAGTGTGTGTGCATGCATGTGTGTGGGTTTGAAAGGAGAGACATTTTTATGGTTTATTCCCACAAGGGAGACATGCATGTAGTGGCCGGAGCCAATTGGACATGCCTGAAAGATTTCTTTGGGAGAGGAAAATGGGGGAGAAGTATAGAGAGAAAGGAGGACGGCAGAAAACAGAAAGGGTTATCTGCAGAGTGGGGAGGGGAGGCAGAAACCCTGTAATCCTGTTCATTATGTATTCTCAGGGTGAAGAGAAGATGGGGTGACCAGGGAGGAGGATACATCATTGTAATAGGGACGCCATTACTTTGAGAAATAATTATGAAAGCCATTCCTTCTTTGAAATAATAAAAACCCTTTTGCTCTCTCAGATGTGAGCAGAGGTAGACGTAAGAAGGCCCACAGTTCATAGCACCCTAACACAGCCATACGAGACACAGAAATCCCCTAAAGGACAGAAACAATGAGACACTCATTCCACACAAAGTAACCTGCATGCTGTAGAGATACTGATCATTTTCAAAACTTTGGTTTTCAACTTTCCAAAGAGTGGATTGCAAAATTAAAAATGTGCACCGAGTCCATTTCTAATCAGTATATTAGACCTACACCTCATTTAGTTTTACCAGTGATTTAATCCCTCTCTTGTCAAAACATTTCCAAGAGTTGCATATTAATTGCCAGAGAGGGAGGGATTCAAAAGAAAATTCAAAGGAATGGTTTCAGAAATATTGAAATGGTTACAGTGATAACTCAAATGGTGCGTTCTTTAACTGGAACTTAAACACAATAATGGATTTACTTAATCGTCAAAATTGACTTTACTTAGAATGCACATAGGTGTTTGTCGGACAGTGTCTAACACCAGCTCCAGAGGCTAAGGGTCTGGGACTTTCTCGGGCTCAGCTTATGAGCGGAGGCTTTTACCTGCAGCAGTTTTTTTTTCTTGTTTTATTTGAACCTGTTTGGGTTGCACTGTGTGAAGGCTTGTCCAACCCGCAGTAATTCTCTGTGTTTCACCATGTTCCAATGATTTCTCCATCAGAGAGCTCTTTGATATTACAAATGTGTATGAGCCTACGCCAGTTTTACAAGGGAATGTTTTTGCTGGTTGCTAGTACAACATGTGTACATTTAATAAGAAGTTCTTAGAATATTAAGAGAGCGGTAAATAGCTGCTCAGGAGGATATCTCTAACTCCCTCCATGTCTCATCTCAACTTTCTTTCTATTTCCTTTTTAGTCATCGGTTTCCTTTTTTCTTCCTCCCTCTTTCTGCTACTGCTCTCTTTTATTTCCCCACCTCCCCCTCCCTCCCTTTTTGCCTCTCCTGATCTTAACATGTACATACATCACTCCCTCCCATCACTGATGGAATATCTTCCTCTCCATCATTCCTACCTTGCATACTCAGCTTCGGAGAGCCTTCCTTATTTCTAACAATTCAAGGAGATGATCCGAGACACAGATTTCCCAGAAACTCGAATTCTATCAGTATGCCACGGCGAGGCAGACTGAAAATGTGATGCAATGTTGAATAACAGAGCAGAAATCAGAAGATCTTAATGAAAGATGGATCAAACAATTTCTCTTTCCTTGTTCATCCTCCTGTTCATGCAGACAGGACCAGAATTCTGCTTTCCTAAAGGAACAAGCCTTGTAATTAAGATCAGCCAGCAGGAAGTCAGGCCTGTTTTTGTTTTAAAGACTTTAGGGATTTTCTCATAGATAAAAAGATATCATATATTTCATGTTTTTAGCTGAATAACAAATGGGAACATGTCTTACAAGTAGAGCCAGATTCATTTTTTGGTTCCTGGGTTAACCATTACTAAATGTGAGTTTCTTTACTGCACACTGCAGATCTTTTTGAAAGCCAATACCGTTTCCAAATTAAACCATGTGGAATAACTCATGAACCAGATGTAATAATGATAATTTGATCAAGAAAACTCTCATTAAATGACTGGCATTTTAAAAAGATTTTTGAATAGGATGCAATTGTTTTATTCTAGTGGTTTTTTTTTCCTGTATCACAATTGATAAAAGAAAAGTATTGCATTGTAAAAAAGAAATGGACTCATTGACCTACTGCAAAAGATAGTTTTATTTTCCTCCCAGAATTAAACTCTACAATACCAATCTTTCAGGGAACACATAGGGTATCTATAATCTAATTAACAAAGAAGGTGTCTTTAAATCTGTCTATGCTTTCTTTGAATATTGTAATCTGATGCCATCCCCCCTTGGCAGTTTATTTCTGAGCAGTGTCAAGTGTGAGCTCTTGACCTACAGTAATGTGTTGTGTACACACTGCGTACTGTATGGAGAAGAGTATTTAGAATGACCCTATTAACTGATACACAGCCAAACGACATGCTGGGTACAGTTTGCCCTCCGTCACTTGTTACATAGCAACTGTTATAGCACTGAATGGCATGCTGGGAGGCAAGTGTTTATTTTGAAGTAGTTAGGATTAATGGTTCTTGAGGAAAGCTGGAAAGATTAATGTCATCTACATATTGAACTGGTTCTCCTTCATATTTATGTTTTTATGTATGTTGGCTCAACGAAAGGTAAGTCACTCTTCATACCCTCGTGATCTAATATAATCTAAAGTAATCCAGATCTGCAGCTCCACTGTTATGTGGTGTCCCCCAAGGATTGATTTTAGGTCTCTTGTGATTTCCCATTTATATGAACCCTTTTACACATTATTGTATGTTGCTCCCTTGAATGTTAGGCTTGTGACCTCCAGTTTCTTCCTTGTTTGAATCTTAAGACCCAATTCATCTTAAATTGTATAATTCAGATTAATTTACATAATTATTTCAAATATCTGCTGATTCCTTTCTGTCCCTGACCTGCAATTTCAATAGTTCTTTGGTGAAAGGTTTCCAACATTTCAAAAATAAAATTCAAACTCGATCATGTGAATGTGCTCTACCCTCCACTGTTATCACCATTTATCTGTAAAACCTAAGTAGCTTCCATTAGCCCTGCATGGTGCTGCTCTCGTGTGCATTTCACTCTTCCAACACAAAGCTTTTGTCTCTCCTGTCCTTGAAGAAACAGTCCTAGGTGACAGTACTCTGTCCTTACACCCTCGTTTTCATACCATCAGTAACATTTACTACAATCAAAAACACTTTAGCAGGTTGGCCTTTGACTGTGTCTGCATGTCTTTTGAATTGTGTGACTGCTTTTGGAGTTATACTGAATTTGTTTTTTATTTGATTTTTGGTTCGTGGAGTTCCTTACTTTCCACAGCATTGACTTTGTTGTGTTTAAAGCCCTTCTACTACATTCAGGAAAAAAAGTTTGAGGGAAAGAGAATTACAAATTGCATTGTGAGGTAAAACGAAAGGGGGAAAAAAACGCTCTATCTTTTTAGAAGCAGTTAAAGATCAATCGAGCGTGAAAAAACACAATGCCTCTTTCTTCTACCTTTTCTTTTACTTTCAGTACGAGGGCAAAGCTTCCCTGAAGACTGTTCAACATGCATACAAAATTAAGATCCTAATTTGGGATTAGACGACACACATTTCCCCCTCATTTATCTGGAAGTGGTATGTAAATGTGGCTGCTCTCTGAGAAGTTTTAAAACTTCTTTCAAAATATTACAAACACATTTTCATTGATTTGTCAACCTTGGCGCTTGATAAGACGTTACATTCTTAATTAAAAGGGGGTATACCGGAACAATCTGTGAAATGTTTTCCATTTAAAGCCTGGCAAAATTTTGATTGAGTTCAGGTGATGGTCCCTGATTTTCTAACGGAGCAGTAAATGACATCCTGAGTGCAGGAACGGTGGCTTCAGAAAACACTGGCTGTGTGTTTATCACTTTGCTGAGGCGGAGCAGAGTGAAGCCTACTGTATGCCACTAATTGTTGAAGACTAAAGATGGCTTATGTTAATTAATTTAGTCGGGATGATGACAAATGAACAACAAAACTCAACAGATAACCATGATTAAGCAGTCATTTCTACATACAGATCTACAGTATCTAGAGGAATCACCACATAGATTGCATGCTTGATGCTCGGCAATAATGTGTGTGTTGTGTCAGAGAGTCATTTTTGAATACAAATATAAATAAATGACACGCCTCATGAAAAACAGTTTGTTGTTTAGTTCTCTGATACATTGTTACTGTGTCCAGGTAGTTTGTTCAAATAAAAACATGTTTTTTCTTGAACAATTAACATATATAAATATATATATATATATATATATATATATATAGCAACCTTCTATAGCACTGTTGCTTCTTTCTATCAATATTTTATTTAGTTAATTTAATCAGAGATTATATATTTTGAAATTGAACACTCAGTCTTAAAGAACAAAAAAACAGAGCGCTTCTGGATGACAATTATCAGACCCAATGTGATATGATTTACTCATTTTTCATTGATTGTCCAATTGTTATTTCTATATATTTTTAAGTGTAAATAGGATAACTACATGTACATGCAAGTTTAACACTTGGATTATAATGTCACTGCAAAGAGTAATTCAGAGTGAGAAAGAAAGAAAGCATTAACATGCATGCAGACGGGTGAGCGAGTGATGATGTTGAGAGTGAGAGTGGTGTGTGTGTGTGAGATGTGTGTCCCCGTTGCTAATGGATCTTTCTGCCTGCGTGTGGTTCAGTGTGTGTGTGTTTGCGTCTCAGTGTTTTCTCTCTCCTATTTAGCAGCACACTAATCCTGTTACACGGCAACTGTGTGTGTGTGTGTGTGTGTGTGTGTGTGTGTGTGTGTGTGTGTGTGTGTGTGTGTGTGTGTGTGTGTGTGTGTGTGTGTGTGTGTGTCTGTTATAATGGTTTACTTTCTCATCAACCTTCTTATTTCCTACATCTACCACTTCTTACCAACCTTCTCTTCACCCGGGGTTCCTTTATCTCTCAGTGAAACAAGTTTAAGACAAATCGGAGATTATTTCTAAGATATTACTCTTATAGTTAAGACTAGATTCTGATAAAGATAAGATATTTACAAAGAAGAGAGATTTCAAGATTTGTTTTTAAACAGAGGAGAAAATGGTGGAAAGACAGAGGTGGGAGGAATATTTTACAGAAGTAGAAGGACAGCAACCTAATGAAATCCATGATGCAATAATATTACATGATAAATTAACATATGAACACAAGTATCAACATGTGAATAGTGCTGCTCATTATGCCTTAGCTTTCTATCATTTTTCACTACGCTTAACATGTCTTACAGTTTATGCAGCAGAGATGTTCGATATTTAATAAATGAATTCATAATGAAACCCTGTCTTAAAAGATTCTAAAAGGAGAGTTTTATTAACTACAGTTGTCCTGCTTAAGATTTCCATTTTTTCTATTTCTTGGCTGCATTAAACTTTCTACTTTGTCATGTCCCTTTTATTTTCAGTTTAATGTCAGTGAAGCACATTTAAAATACGTACAGGTCATTATTCCTATGCCAATTATAACTTTTTTATCATCCCATATTCTCCTCTGAGTTTCTGTCCCCTCCTCACTGTAAATCACTCCTTTACCCAGGACCACTTGTTGTTATGTATCAGACTAAGTTTGGAGTTTTCTTGGAATCTTTGTGAATACAGCCCCCAACTTTGACTTGTTTTGACTTATGTATCTGTGTCCGTTTGGTTTGAAACTGGCCATTAAAAGTAATTTTCATTGTGTCTTATTGTCATTTTCATCATGCAATTTGTTTAATTCATTCATTTAATATGTGGAACAGTAAGGATCTATTTTGTGTTTTTACACCGGGATCAGCAGCAGCACCAGATTATCCCCTATGCAGATTTCTCCCAATCAAAATACACCACAGTTTTATCAGTCTCAGTGGAGAAAAATGAGTGTTGAAGTTAGACTGTAAGAATAGGATGTTTAAATAGTTTGGGTAGGTCTGATTAGGATGAATTACTTTGGCATCCCTACAATGGAAATGTCCGATGGTCCATCAAGCTTTGCTCTGGATTCATGGTCCACACCATTGTTTTCCGTTGAACCAAAACAGTTTTTGTTACTCCTAGTAGAGTAAGTGTAGCAATACCACAATAAAAAAATGACTCTGTGAAAAACCTAAGTCCTGTGTTCAAAAATTCTAAAGTAAAATTAGAAAAGTGTTAGCATCAAAATAAACTTTAGTACAACAAGTGAAAGTATTTGTTTTCCAGAATGGCCAATATCGGAATTAAAAATACAACTCTTTTGCATTATTGGATTATTTAAATTACTTGATATACTTCTGGGCAGCTTAACCTAAAATAAAACATAGTCATTTATTTGTTGAATTATATTCTGTATTATAAATCCAAACCGGCAAAGTAGCTGGTTACTACATTTGTAAACAGAAAAAGTATAAGTCGAGTAAAAGTAAAAAATTGCCTCACAAATATAGTAAAGTAAAAACATAAAGTAGCAAAACATGTAAATACTCAGGCGAACTACAAGTACCTCAAAAATGTACTTTGAACAGTAATTAAGTAAATGAACTTGGTTACTATCCACCACGGCTTTCCTGAAATCATCAGCACATGTTTCTACAACAAAAATATCATAATCTGAAAGGCCGTATCTGTATGTCATGCTCCCTAAAACACAAACGCTTTGCATTTCAGACACTTGAGTAGATTTTTTTCGTCTGCACTGCCCTCAGGAAAATTGTACCTTTGTTATGAATTGAGCTGAAAACATCCTTTCTCTTAAGGTGATATTGTACCCCTTCAGATTTTGAAAGTCCCTCGGTCCTATCTTAATTACTTTCTAAGATTGCAGCTCTGGCCCCAGAAGCCTCTCAGAGTAACAGCACGGTCAGTATCTTTCCGTCTCCTGTGGGCTGTAACTGAACCTGCAAAAGCTAGCAGGGCTTTATTCTAACTCAGGGGTGTCAAACATACGGCCCACAGGCAAAAAAACAGCCCGCCAGAGGGTCCAATCCCACAAGATGACTTTGAAAAATTAAAAAGTGACAGAGAGGGACATTAACTGCAAATTAAAAAACGTGTATGTATTTTGTATTTATAAGATGGGGATAACTGAACCTTTTTCCTTATTAGTTCCCACTTTAGTTTGTATGGTGGAGTTCAGGATGACTGCACAGATTTGGAAACGAATGTAAAATAATTTCTGGATTATAACAAGTTGTTTTGACTATAAAGTAATATAGTATATAGTTCAGTTCCAGATACCTGTGACGAAATGTTTTTGTAGATACACTGTGTTCTGTACGTTGGGATGCACATGTGTAAATGATGAACTGAGGCATTCGATGGTTGAAATTGCATTTCTCTTTCTTAGGCAATGTCAGGTTGTTCATGATATTTTGTAAAAAGATAGTTTATTAAATGTGAACATTTCAGAATGTACTATTTTGCACTCAATAACAGGGTTGTTGTTATCTATATGTTATTATGCTATGATTTTACTGGTCTGGCTTACTTGAGATCAAATTGGGCAGTATGTGGCCCCTGACCTAAAATGAGTCTGACACCCCTGCTTTTACTTGACATATACTGCATTACTCATATATGATGGTACACTGAACAAACTGAAATATTGACTTTAATAACATATTTTATGTCACCATATTCCACATAACTGTATTAGTTTGGTTGAAAGCAATAATATTAAGTTGAAATACAACATATTAGGTTCAACTTAATATAGTTGCTTAGCACTAACTCTAATACAGTTACATTTGTTGACATAAAACATTTAATCAAAGTCAGCGTTTCAGTTTTTTCAGTATACCTTACTGCTGATTTGAATAAGACCTATGTGTAAAACACGTTTTTCTCAAGTCCCTCCACGCTTTCCATCATCCTCCACTGCTCCATCACCCTTCACCTCTGTCTTGTTAATGACCGGCCAATTAAGCCGCTCACCGCATTGTTGTTGGGGCGTTCAATAACGCACAAGGGTCAATGGCACTTGAAAAACATTGCGCACTAATGGTAATTATAGTTGTGAAAAGTCAAAGGGGTTTGTGGGAACGCAGGTTTAAATGCCAGCATGGGGTAACAGTTTTTAAATGGACCTCATCAACGCATTCGCCTGTTATCTTTTCAACACCCCCTCCCCTCCCCCCCTTCTTCACCCATCCTTTCCTCTGTGTTTTGGGGCTGCTGATTAAGTTGCGTTTGCTGGTAATGAGCCATGAGGACTAATTGGGATTGTCAGAAGGACGGAGACAGCGGGAGACATAGAACTCTGGCATTTACAAGAGCACTAAGTCAAATACGGGGAGGAGAGATGAAAAGAGGAAGCTGCAGAAATCCTCGTTCTTCTGATGAATTATGAGAAGACAAACTGCCTTTTACCCTCTGAGTATTATTATCGTTATATTTTAAATTGTTGGCCTGCTTATGACTATACTTTAGAAAGGCTGACATAGTGAAATTAAGAGCCTTAATAATGTGTCTACTTTTAATATAACATGTGCAAGGAGAAATGTGTTAATGAAGTGAGATACTTGACATTTCTTGAATGTGTATACAGAAAAACAACATGAATTGGTCTTGATCATTTCTTGGAACAAGCTCTTTCATATTCATTTGTGTCAGTTTGTTTGTCTCTCATTTGCATAAAAGAAAAAACATAAAGAAAATCCATTGTAGCGTTCTGCAAACAGTTTCATTATAATATATTGGACTAAAGTTTTCTTTTTAAATTATTTTATTTGAACCTATTTTAATTTCTTGTCAGCTTACAGTTAAACAATTTTCATCAGGATCACTGTTGCTGTTTTAGATTGTTCTCTATTTATGGTGTTATGTTTTCTTCTTGTTCTGTAAAGCACTTTGGGCTGCTTTGTGCATGAAAGGTGCTATACAAATAAAGTGTATTATTAAAGTTAGAAGTGTTGAAGAATCCCATTATTAGCACATCCTATCATATCATATTTAGAGAAACAGGACACATAGGTACTCCATGAATCAGAAACACATGCTTTGTCTACGATCATAATATTAAAGAATTAGTTGAATATATTTCTCATGAAGGCAAAATCAATTAAAAGTCTTTGTATTTTATGTTTACTGTGCAAAAACAAACAAGGGTTTAAAAACATGTGAGACACACACACACACGGAAAATGCATACACACTAATTTAACAGCAAGCCTCCCTTTTCATTCCCGTTCCTCGGCTCCTGTCTGTCTGCTGGTTTTTTAGTCACTTATTAACGAGTTGGCACAGCTCCAGAGTCGGTCATTAAGCTATGGGGCAGAAGTTATATATATTTTTTTATTATTAAAGATTGGGCACACAAAGTCCTAACTAAACTGTATTTAAACATTTTAAATTCCTTGTTTTATATATAAATATATATATAAAGTAAGTGATGGTTTTATTGTTTTTAACCAGTCCCGTTAAAATGTCACATCCAATTAAATTCAGTGTCTTAATTAAAGGATCAATTAAAAGGGAGGGAATAGCATTTAAAGCCAAAGCTTAATGTCTTCTAAGAAAGTGTGTGAGAGATAATATGAGTTTAAGAAACAGCTCTCCAGCTGCTGCTCCAAAAGCCTGTTTAATAAAAAAATAAAAAAAAATGCTGAGTGTGTGTGTAAATTAAGAACATAAGTGGAGATTTTAAAACACACCTCAGACGCAGTCTTCCTTTTGTGGGCTGCGGTGTCAATGATTTTTTTTAATTTGTGCATTCAGTCACTAAACTCCACCTCCCATATCTGATTCACCTTTCACCTTTTCTTCCGTACGGCGCAATTGTACAATATCCAAGCTATTTATTTTTTCTTTAAAAATGCAGAAAATGTATTTAAAAAATGCATTTAAACTAACCTATTAACACTTTAATCCAACCACACTCAATGACAGTATAAAAAATGTATTATGTAGTCCGTCAGAGAGTTGTGATGGTCATTAAATGCACTTAGAAAGGCCAAGCTGTGACTGTATTGTGTTCATTTTTCATTATTTTTCATCTATACACCCTTTGTATAAACCAGAATTCTTACATTTTTATACAACCGGCTCCCCTTAGAAAGCAACTGAGCCATGTACAGGCTTCCTCTGGCCTCCTTAGTGATATGTGTGTGTTTGTGTGTGTGTTTGCGTGTGTGTGTGTGTGTGTGTGTTTGCGTGTGTGTGTGTGTGTGTGTTTATGTGTGTGTATTGACATCCTCTTTGTTTTTTAGATTGCATAGCTTCATTACAAACGTTAGTGCATTAACAAACAGAATCCTCTCAGCGCGCACATTAAAAGCCTCTCATTCCCACCTCACGCACAATCAAGGCCATAAAACAATACTTTACAGCCCTGACTAATTACCAATGTGAAAACTTTCATAATTGAATAGCGCCCCTTACCCAATCCCGCTTGGCCAGGGCGTATTAAAGGAGGCTGTTCTCAATTAGAATTTGTCAAAGCAAACAAATGAGATAGTTTGCGTGGAGCGATTTATCTGAAGTCAGGTAATAAGGTGGAATCACCGGCACGCTGTTGTTGGGCTGTTTGCTAAAGGATGCTCATTAGTGGTGGGAAGACTCTGCCAAAAACACCGTCATTATACCGAAGCCCAGTTATGAGAGACAAACATACATGAAAATGAGTACGCACACGGAGGACATAATAAGGTTTACAATGGGATAATGAAGAGTTCTTGTGTTTGCATTGATTTTACTTCTTTGAAATCAAGTGATAGTCAAATCAGGTTTATTAATGAATTGTATTATTGTGCTCCATTTTAAAACTAATTTCTACAAAGACATGGTGCATTGTCCCACATTTAAGATTGGTTCTTTTTGAAAATCAGTTCTCTGTTAATACACACAGCCTCTAACTGTACGAAGGGCTGCAGTGTGTCCGATACACACATACACATGTCCAGTCTGCCCAGTTTCATCTGTAATTAGCCTGTTAATCTTAAAAATCACTGACAAATGTAACCACGTCCCTTAATAATAGATCTTTATGTAATGTCATAAAAGTAATATTATTCTTAGTTTTATTAGAATCAGAAATCCTTTATTCTTCCCACGGTGGAATTATTTACACTGTTACAGCAGTGCACATTGAAACATAGAGTTACATAATATGTAATATTGAAGTAGTCGGTTATAAATTGGAAATAAATTGTAGGAAAGAAAATAAAGTGTAAATGGCACATTAGTGTTTATTGCACCTGATCCATGGTATTGAGAGAGGTTTTGTTTTTACATTCAGTGTCTTTTTGAATATCAATGTTTTACTCTGTTAAAATGTGACACACCCTATTTTCACTTTATTGTTTGTGATTCTTCTTTTTACAGATGTTAAGTCTGGCCTCTCTCCCTATCTCGTTCTCTGTGTTAATCCGTCTGATCTGTAATTGAGCTAAATGTCACTTAATTGAAAAAAGAGTGTGTCAGTGAAAGACGTGAAAATACAAATAAAGCAAAAGAGAGTGTGACGGGACTTGACATTTATGGAAGGATTTGAACACTGGACTGCAATTTCATCAGAGCAGTCAGGAGGAGAGAGGAAGGACAGAGTTACACACTGAGTGTTTACCGGGGTTCAGAACCCTGAGGTTCGGCACTAAATACACTCCGAACAGTCCTGCTTATTCAGGCTGAGGACTTCATGGCAAAACAAGGGGAAAAAAGTTGATTTATGCACAAACAAAATAATGCAGAGGAGAGCAAAGTTGGTAGCATCTTTGAAGAGCCGTAGAATTTAAAAGCCAAGAAAAGTAGCACAGGCTAAAATAGAAAAGAAGCCCCTACATCACATTCAACTGACTTGAATCATATTTTTAAAATCTGATGGAAATATTTAGAATTCTGATGAAGTGGACTTTTCAGTTGCAGCGTTTTCACTCATGAGCTCCAGCAGACTAATTGGCTTCATTCTGCAACACAACATAATTACAATAATTGTTCCCAAGTGCAGCAAGTGTTCCTTTAATAAGCATCTAGTCTGTTAAAAACATTCATTTATGTTTTGAACAATTGAAAATCATTTTTGTAGATAACCACTCACATCTCTCCAGCCGCTTATTGTGAAAGAAAATGTCTCTTGTTAGAGTGAATGTTCCATACACTCTTTATTTGAAAGCAGCAGCTATTAATAAACGGTTACCTTGCATCGAACGAGTGACCTGTGCATTTGTTGTGTGCTCTTTGTTCCTCCAGCAGTGTCATTATTTTAAGGGAGGGGGTCTGGGAAATATGTTCCTATGTTGCCCAATCTCACGTGCCAAATGTTAAATATCGGCCTTTTCAATATACACTACAATATTAAGATCTTATTTGATTTTCTTTCCTAAAACACGTCCGTGTGATTCATTTGGAAAGTGTTTTATTGTTTAAAGAAGCCCTAATCTGTTTTTTGTTTTTTTTTCCCTCTCCTATAGTGTGTTCTATAGGTTTCTGTGCATGTAAACGGTCTGCAAAGGCTAAAATCCTTGTGTTCCCTCCAGAGGGATTTTCTCTCGCACACCCCTCCCCCTCTCGTCTTCCTGAAACGCCTCCATTGGACTCCTTTTGCAACAGATTGTATGTGATGTTATCTTTAAACGATTGCCCAAACCCAACAGAGCCAGCCAGCTAACCAATCAGAGCAGACTGGACTCTGGTTTCAGACAGAGGGTGAAAAGAGGAGCTGCAGCACAGGCAGTATGAGAAAAATAAAGAGCTTTCTGAACATTAAAGCATGGAGACATGTCCCAGTAGAGACAATACATACTGATATACACCTGGATGAGAATGTGCTCTATATATAAATTACTCTTTAAAATGACTACAGAATACCGTTGTTCTATATCTATTTATATTTGTTTCTTATTTCAAAGGACACAGAATGTGTTTATGATCCAAGTTGACTTATTTCTTAATGTGTAAGGTGAGCAGTTTTTATTGAGGACTTTCTTTTCCCTTGCAGTGGGAAGAAAAGTAAATGAACCCTCAGTAAATGCAGCTCAGCAGATCTCAGTGAAGTCCGAGCCAATGTTCAGCGTTCATCTCTGCTAACTTAGAGTAGAATCCGTAATCAGCAGAGGAAAGCTAAGCAACCCAGCATCAGCGCTGCCGATAATTGGCACTCAAGACATGGAGAGCGTCAGACATACAGTATATTGGCAACATAATTAGCCAATGAGAGTGAAATAGAGTAAAATGTTAAACGCAAAGAAAGACAGAAACAAAAAAAATATTGGGTGATACAAAAAGATGAAGGGGGTTTAAAATGGAAAAAAAGAAAGGAAATGTAGGAGGAATATTAACAGAAGGAGAAAGACGGTAGAAGGTAATGATGAGAATAGAAAGTATAAAGGGGTGAGCAAGTAAATGAGAAGGAAAATAATAGGAATGATAATAAGCGAGAACTAGACAAAGTTGTAAAGAGGAAAAGCAGGAAAGGTGTGAAGGGAGTGAGGAGACATCCAGAGAAGAAGCTATTACGTCCCAGCAGGGGGGGGGGGGATGAAAGAGCAGCGATGGCTCAAGCAGATGGAGTCGCTTTCTAAATGAACTCAGCCTGATGAGGAATGCAAACTGAAGAGGGTCTCGACGCAGACTGCCATGTACGAATCACACGGAGGACGGACTCATTCATGCTCTGAAACCTGTCCTACTTTGTCTAGCTGATTCTCAACAAAACGTCTCGTTTGCCAGACATGACACACGACGGTTCCCTAAACCATCCCTGAGGGTTTATCTAATCTGCCTCCTCTATTTGATACGCTGAGACTGTGGTCGACTTTAACCTCTGTGAGAAACATCATGGGGTTCAGGAAAAAGGATAGAATGGGTCAGGACTTTGGAAAAGACAACTGCTGTGCCCAGAGTCTGACTGCCCTGACACTAGACAACAGGGGGTATTAGCCACAACCTACCACCAGAATAAACTTAAATCACGTCCTGAAATTAAAAGGCTATTTGATGCTGAATCATATTGCATCTAAAAACTAAAAATAACATGCATTAAGATGATATGATGTTTATTACCAGGTACATTTCTTTATAAAATAATCATTCCAACGTATACATTTTAGTTGGACAGGTTCCACTTCTATTCTTCCATAATGATTTACCGTGTGTGGGCTCACCTCACTTTCAATACAGCATGCACATAACCCTAGATATTCCTCAATTCAGCATATAGACGGAGCAATACAATTCATTCAAAAGATTAAAAAAGTATATTAAAAAAAAGCTCAATTAAAAAACAACAGCATGATGCTGTTTGAAAAAAATGGGATGAGCATAGGAGCTAATCACAGTGTTGGTAAAACCAGCGGATGTGATTGATGAGTGTCTGCCGTGGGGATACTTCAATTTTCCAAACAGTGGACTTCAACCCGTGATCGTTGTTGTTTTGTTTTATGAGGGCTTTATTAACATGGACAACTGTGAAAAATATATTCCTTATTACCAAGGTTATAATCAAAATAACAAAAATGAGAATGAGCTTGATGGCTGCTCACACTCCCTGTGTCTTCTTGTATTGATGAATCCCAATAAGTGTTATTGTATGAAAATATTTTAAATAAATAAAATGTAATGCAATACAAGCATGACTTGTTAGGCTTACACATATATCAATCAAAGCAATAAAACAAAAAACAACTCTGTAAACGCTAGATCTTATTTGATCATTTTACAAAAAAATAAATTACGGTAAATGCTGTTGCAAGGCATTGTGGGACAGTATTTACTTCTTTCCTTTCGTGTTTGGAAGGTCCAGTGTTTCCTAAGCTAAAGGAGGTTATAAAGAACATATTGGAGCTCCTTTTTTTTAATCTAGAGAATTCAAACAGTTCTTGTCATGGCTGCAATTTAGGAACCTTCCTAAGCTAAACTGACAATTCCACCGCTATCAGAATAAGGGTCGGGGTTAGGTTAGGCACAACCAGACTGCTGCAAAGTGCTGACTGTGGATGTGACAACACATGAAGCAATACTACTTTCGTACATTTTTACTAAATTACCAAAATAACAGAAATAGGTTGAGGAAAACCGACTGGTTCAAAAGAAAAGATGAAACAAAAGTCCCACTGTGAGACATCTCTGCAGTTTGGCTTCAAAGCCTCCACTGTAAGCAACTTGTTTTCCACGAAACACAATCTGACTCATTTATCTTCTCTTTGAACAAAGTTGATGCTTATTTATTACATTATCAGGGGTTTATTCTTCCTTTTCTTGCAAATGGGTTAGTTTTGGTTGGCTGCAAACGTGAGTCGTTATAAACTGAAATCCCATTACAGGATGATACGAGTGTAGATTGCTGTCTTTAATCAGGCTGTGTTTTATTTTGTACAGCATAAGATCACCTTGTATTTGAGGATTTAACATTTTTTGTAGGAGGTTTATATTAATTATTCTATGTTTATAGCTCTCTGTGCATATGTGCTTAATACCAGGTTAAAGTAGAATCCCGAGCAATAATACTTAGTGATGTTGTGGAGGTGAATACGGTGTGTATGATTATAAACTACAATGTTGGGCAGCAGAGAGCAGACCAGCAGAGCGTCTCACAATACATTATTAATATACTCATTCAACATACTACTTGATAATAGTGGTTCGAAAACATAAGCAGTTCATATAATAATACAATACCGTATAATCCTTATTTTTTAATATTTGTCTTCATCTCAATTTTGAACAAGAGAGTATAGTTTTTAAATTAAAAAAAATCGATGCCTGAAGAAAATGCTAACCATGTCATTTTACCTTTTATGCTGGTCCCCTTCAATTCAAACAGCATCATGTTGATTTAAAAAAAAAAGTTATTTATTGGTTGTGCATGTTTTTGAAATGTTGTCTATGTATTTTATTGCTACAATTAGAGACTCAATTGTACAGTTTTAGTGGCTTGCTATATGGAAAGAAAGGTGAACCCAAACACAAACGGAGTCATTATTAGTAAATCAACTCGGAAGAATAGAAGTGGATACCTTTCTGCCCACATCTTGTTTATGTAATATGATTCAGCATCAAATAGCCGTTTAATTTCAGGAGGTGATTTAAGTTTGTTTTTAGTCGGGGGTGGATGGTAGGAAGAGACTAATACCAAACTGACAGGTGTAGTGTTTGTGCATCCATAATTTAGGATTTAGGGCATCCTGCAACACGCCAGTAATAACAATACAGCACAGATTGAACCATTTAGCATTTGAATGTTTAAAGCAGTGCTCACAGCTTTATGGTCCCGCAGAGATCTTCCACCCAAGGGTGTCATTTCAAAACAAAAGCTCCTCTCAATAAATCCAGTAAAACGAATGAACTACTGTATGCAGAAGGGAGATCTGTGTATTTTTACATTTCTGATACACACATGATTTGTTTACCATACAATAGACCAGCAATATCAGATTTGTTTTTTTCTTAAACACGTGTCATGTTGAATCAGCTGATTCAATCATGTCCATTAAGTGAAAGTGAGTTATAAAATGAGATTACGTTACTTTATTGATCCCAATTTGGGATATGTTTTCGTCACAGCAGCATGTAAACAGGGCATTGCAAATAAAGTGAAAATGAAATAATGATAAACATGAAATATAAACATCTCAAAATAGAAAAAAAAAACTGAACTAAATGATATTGAGAGTGGAAGCCGTAAATCTGTAGACTATAATAAGTGGGATAGTACAGTTGTTTGTGTAGTTGATTTCAGATTTATAAAACATACTAGTTGGCTGAAGTATATTCTTTTTGTTTTAAAATGCATTGAAGACATTAAAAACATAGCTAACTTACACAATATTTAGAGTGTATACCCCACAACAATTAGCAGAAGTCAACAGGAGTAAAACCATTTGACTCGTTGTGTGTAAGCTTCAGTAGTTTTCAATAGCACTCAACATCAAGTCTGCTGCTTTGGTTGGAGGTCAGTCTGGGCCTGGTGGGTATTGAGGCCTTCACACATCAAGACCATTATCGTCTGTCGGCCATATTTTTGGGGTGTGTCTTGTACCCTGCAGCCGATCCGACATGTTGAATCAGAAAAAGAAGTCTCTCTTATTTACGTTACAGAAACAATAATATTAAGTTTAAATAGGTTCAACTGCTTTCAAGTAACCTAATACAGTTAGGTGAAATTTGTTGACATAATAATAAGTCAGGGATTCAGTTTTTTCAGTGTGGCAAATGCTGCTTTGATTTATTTTTAGTCGTACAACCATCACTGGTATATCTGCAGTGTTACATTTTCTGTTATTCCAATTTGTTTGTGAGACGGAGAGCCGGCCTGCTGTTATTAGTAGTTATTTCCTCACTCTCAGGCGCAGAACGTATGTGCTGGTAATCTGTTAGCTGTTGTCTTTGCAGGGTGTTCAAATGTGACTTTTCTAAACGGAGAGACGTGAGGCGATACAACAGTCAGTTCCGGTGTGTGCATTTAGTGATGCAGCCAGGACTCCTTAGAACCTGAACGCCATCCATCTCTGTCAGAACATCTGCTTTTGACTAGGATAAATACATTTCTGAGTACAGAGTCGATCAGTAGTTCATCATGAAGCAGAAAGAAAACAGGAACACTCACCTCCTCCAAACTTTCCATCTTCTATCCTTTGCATGTGTTTTGTTGTTTCCTTGTCCCCTAAATTTAATTTAATTTCAAGGTTCCCTTGACTAAAGTAAATGACAAGATCCAAATTAAAATGTTTCAGCCAATAAACACAATGTTTTTCTCGACAGACACCAACAACAAATATTTGACTAAATGTCTGGCCAGTGGGTTTGAAACTGCACATAAGCCTTAACGCCATTACTTATTCAGGAACTTTATTGGTGTGTTAATAATTGATCACCTAATTAAGGGGGGAAGTTGGGGAGATACGGGGCTGAATGCATCTTTACCAGTGGGCTTTTGGTAAGTGCATGGTTTGGTGGAGCGCGACAGAGAGGCGCCGATGAGAGTAACTTCTGACCAGAGCATAAAATTACATTCCGTATAAATTGACTGGAGAGCAGACGGAGGAAAGGAAGCACAACAGTTCCTGCTAACAGCTCTGTGCGCTTACCGGCAGGTGAGGTTCTTACACTCAGGGTTCATCACAACGTCTCCCTGTGTCATGCTTTGACATGCTTTTCTGTTAATTTAAATATATCCTTTGACAATTTTCTTGTTTCTTTTCTTTTTTGTAAGGGAGATAAAATACCACACCTCATTAAATCCATGTTGCTGTTCTGTTCTTTGTCACTTTTTTTGTTTGTTAACAAATTGCAAATATCCTTGAGCTATGCGCTTGTGCCGTCACAGACTAAAACCAACTGTGTTGCTCAGATTTATTAGAAACAAGAACAATAAAGAATTCAACTAGCATTACGTTTTATTGAATTTGTACTACTTAAGTCATTTATTGTTTACAATTATTAACGTTTTGTTAAACAATTAGCTCAGTAAATAAAATGCATCATCAGACACATTACTGCTATAGAAAAAGTGATGAATTAAAACAGCAGGAGCAGATTTCCACTTAAAGAGTTTGTTTGAAAATATACGTTATAAGACAGCAGAGCTTCATCGTTTGTCATTTATTCAACCCTAAAGCCAGAAAAACCTGACTGGAATACTTGATATGATGAGGAAACCCCCCCAAAGTTTGTTTCCACCAGCACTGGTTGTATGAGGCATCGTTTCCCTCACACTGCACGACTCTGTTTTTTTTTTTTAGAGTGATTTCTCTATCAGAGCCAATGGATTCTCCTGGAGAGGCCTTTTAAGAAAGCTGTCTAATGCCAACCATTCATCATCTTGTTGGAAAACACAAAGCCAAGCCAGCAGATAAAAGTGGCATTCATCATTCCATTTATCGTTCATGAACATAAATATCAACCTTTTTACCCCGCACAGCGAGCACAGGAGGCCTCTCACACTCAGAGGCTCCAGTCAGACTGAGACTCCATTCTGCCCTGCAGTCTTTAAAAGAGTGATTTTATTTTTTGGTGTGTGCATTTTATTAAGTAAATGTACACTCTCACTGTTGGGATGAAGATAATCTAATGGATCTGAATGGATAAATATAGTCTCATGAAATGATGTTTTTATGTGGAAACTTTCCTGGTAAGCAGGCTCTGATATTAGTGAAACAATGACACTCGTTACCGTTAAAAAATGTAAATGTGATATACCCTATGTCCTTCCTTCTTTCTAACCCTGATCAATAATTAAAAATAATAATCTTGGCCTCTGACATAATAGAATGTTGTATTACATCATTCATCCACAATACATTCAACAAATAATGGAACGATTATAATGTGTCGCTTGTTACTGGAAAAGTCAAGCTATATTTGTAGCCTGTGTAGCTCTAGTTAACTGAAGATGCAACATCTACTAAACCAAAGTAAGATAACAAAATGTGCTCTACAATATTAACATGTATTTGGTACTGTTTTAGTTATTAATATCTGGAACAAACTCCCAGAAACCTGCAGGTCCTTTGCACCTCTTACTAATTTCAAAAACAGTCTTTTTTTTCTCCGTTCTTTTAATTTAACTATTCATATCCCACACTATTAACTTGTGTTCATGCATTTTGTGATATTCTATATTAGTTTGTTCTATGTATGTTTTATTCTCTTTGTTTTGTAACGCTTGTTTTTAAATGCCATTTCATAATGTGTTTCCGCTGCTGCACTATTTTTAATGCTCTTAATGTCTTTCATTTTTGTAAAGCACTTTGAAATGCCTCGTGTTAAAAGGTGCAATTTAAAAAACCGTGCGTTGCCTTTCAGTAACATGTATTTACACTTCATTACATCTTGTTGTTTTCAAAACTACATATTGGAATAATTTTAAAATCACCCAAAAAACTAATGAAACAACATCATCCTAACGTGCCAAAAACAGTGAGCCGCTACTGAATCAAACCAAATCAAATCCAAAGTTAAGATCATGTGTAGTGTGCTGTTCTAGGTTCAAATATTTTCTATGATTAATAGCTATAATACAATACAATTACAATACAATACATTGGCAATAGTTCTCTTTTTGTTCATTTAATGCAGTTAAGTCTCACCATTTTATTTGATCCAAAACTGTACCCCACATATGCTCATTAAGTACAGAGGCTTTGAAACATTAAGTGAGGCAATGGAATGAATGACATTATTAAAATTCCTATGAAAGAATTAAAAAATAAAGAACTTAAAAAAAAAAAAAGCTTCCCTCTCAGGTGGTGGAGACTGGTATTGATGCTGAGTTCAGAGAGGAAGCTCCATCAGAGGTTGACTGACTATTAATGATAAAAAGGCCTCATGACTTACCTCCAGAAACAATCAAGATAAGGACACATGTTAGGATACATGGTATGTAAAGAATGTAATACAGAAGCATTGTTAGCAATTGAAAAGAGCATGAGCATAATTTATTAACCCCAACTGGGAAATGACTTTATTAAACATGCTGAACCCACAGTCTGATTTTAACAGTGGTTCCCAGCACAAAAGTGTGTGAGCATTACTTTTACTTTTTGACATTTTCAATACATCAGAAATACCTGATTGGCAATATAGAAATAACTGACCCCATAAGCTTTGTTCCTGTTTCTCTTTTCTCCTTCTGCCTTTTTGTTTCCCCTTCCATGATTTTACCAGTCTATTGTAGTTATTAGAATTATTAAGCATAGCAACACATGCAACACATCTGCATATTTGGTTTGTGTTTTTTGCTCGAACATTCAACGTTCTTGCATAAGCCAAAACTAAAACGGATAATTATAAGGGCCAGCTCTGGCCTGCCGTGCTGGGTTTCGATATATTAATACAGCCAGAACCAATTAGGCATAACATATTGCTTGAATTTAACCGTCACAATGCGTGGATGTATTAATATGAGATAGATGAATCAATCAATATAAACTCAATAGGTTAATCGTCCAATATTCATGATTAATATTTCTGATTAGAGAAGAGAATGAGCGAGCGATCCGCATGATGAGGAATGTGAGCCTCTCAGTGTGAGCGGCAACAGATCAATCAATACTCATTGTGTAGGTTAATATTCACACTCATTTCCCCGCAGCGGCTGATGGATGATGTTTAGGAACATGGGAGCCAGATTAGAACATGACAAGAACATCTCAGAACTTAATGAAGAAATAAGCGGACTGAAAAGACGTAAAGATGCATTCTTACCATACCAGAATATTTAGACATGCATTGGGTCATAATAACAATGACGCTTTAAAAAAGCCTCCAAAATTGACATTTAATTATTAGCACTGTGATCTAAATTATGCAAGAACTGTGTGCTGCTGAAAATCTGCAATTTATTTAATTTACATAAGCATTTTTATGACAACAAGATCATGGCTTTAAAGTTCAGGTGTAGAAGTACATAAAAACATAATGCTATCTTATATCTTTGACAAATGTAATGAGTTAACTTCATACAGTCATTAGGCCTAACCCTCAAGCAAACAGGAATGCCTGTGCCACAATGTACCGTTTTAAATTCTATGTGAATGCCTTTTTATCTTATAGGTGTGTTATTTAGATTTTTCCTCTCTATCTATACTGCTGTAGTGATCTCAATTTCCCCTCTGTGGGACGAATAATTCTGTTTCTAGACAGACAGACACACACACACACACACACACAACGCGCGCACACACACACACACAAACACACACACACACACACACACACACACACACACACACACACACACACACACACACACACACACACACACACACACACACACACACACACACACACACACACACACACACAGGTGTTACTCAACGAAAGTAATAATACAACAAAATAAAGTTAAACCACATTTATTCCAGATCAGCACAGATCCTTAATCGAATCAGGACAGTTCTGAACCTCTGTTTCTGCTCTCTGTCGGAACATCATGTTTCCATCAGAACTCTGGTCCAGGTAGCTGGCTAAAGTGTTCCTGTCTGTTAAGTATTTCTCGCTCTATATGTTTCGGAAAGGCGGCGATTCCACCTTGGAAACCATGGATGTATTAATGAAACGGGCAACGGTTATTCAGATAGTTAAAGACATTAGAGTAACGCAAGTAACAAGATCATTTTGTGCCTAGTAACTGCAATGTAATTACTGCTGAACCAACATTAGTGCTACATTGCTACGTACAGACCAATGTAATCTGATTACTGTAGTAGCACTTTGTACTTTGTAGCACGTTACAGTAAATGATTTTGTTAAAGCAGCTGCAAGTTGTCAAGGCATTGTAATGTTAAATGTTAATTTGAAATAAATATATATCAAAAGTTAAAAGAGAGCTATATAGTAAACTAAATAAAATACAAATAAAAGTGAAAATAGAATTTAATATACTATTAAAACTACATTTAAATACATACTATATACATTACAGAAGTATGAATAGTAACTTCAGTTTCTTTTCTACAAGTTTTGTCTTCTAGAATTTCATATCACAGCAGCAACATCCTGCGGTTTCTGGTGATTTTTAGACTCTCAACATCTAGGTTTGAATCTTACTTGCAGTAAAAAGGGATCAGCCTCTTGTCGGGGATAACAAGTGTTGTTGTTTATCCTGCGTGCTTCAGCCGGTCAGTGGGGGTCTGACTATAATGCGGAGATACATGAGTTCTGCCAGCAATATAGCCAATAAATCGTAATATTATAAACTATTCTTTTGGACGGGGGGGCCATGGGGGGGTCCCAGGTCAGCGTTACGGGGGCACTGGCCCCTGTTGGCCCCCCCCTTAGAACCTCCCCTGGTGATCATGAACGGCTGGAGACAGATCAAGGAGGACGTGCAACTCCGAGAGCAAATACGATCTCTGAACCAAGAACTGTCAAAAAATGTCAACCTACATGACCACTTGTTTTTAACTTGAGCATGAACCATTGGTTGAAGGAAACTGTGAGATGGGGTTGTGTTTAGGGTTAGGAATACACAATCCAGTGGTTTGCAAAGACAGGTCTGTTGTTGGTTTAGATTTGATATTCTCTTCTCATTAGATTCTAAGCAACACATTTTCCAGAGGACTAACTGATTAAAAAACAGAAAAGTGCATTCAGGATGATTTTTTGATGGACTGATTGATAGATGGCGATGAACTTTTTGATGCCAAATGAACGCCCGGCTTACTGAGTGAAAGGTCAGGAGGGATGAGAGATGATAATGATTTTTTAATGACGGTTCTGAAAGGCAGCCCATTTGCTTCTCTTGTGAAGTGCTTTAAGGGAGGGGGGGCGGGTGGGGGGTTATATAGAGAGATGGAGAAGACATGAGTCTGACAGGCTCAATTGGCCCATCCTTACATTCAGCTGATGAGCAGCTTGACCTTACAAGGCCTCGCCACTCTGTTCTGTTCATTTCTTAACTACAGCATTGTGTGATGTAACGACTTTAAAAAAAAGGTTATACAACTGTTGGATTGAACAGTTTTCCCTTACTTCTAGTTTTAAAGTTAGAGTTAAAAGCACAGCAGCGCTCTCAGATGTAACAAAAGTTAAAAAGGTCAGCTTTCAAAGGGCCAGCTCAGTTTGACACACCGCTTCTCAGCAGGACTCCTGTTCGGCAGTGGTGAACGGAGAGAAGAAACTAAATGAGTGTGTTTACTGAGGGCAGGAAAGGAAGGAATCTAAATGAGCAGAGTTTTACAGAGGAGAGCCAAGTCTGTAAATGAGAGATTAGCAGAGATGGTAAAGAGAGGATCAGGGTTGTATTGTTAATTACAAGTGTTCCCATCAGATGGTGTTAATAGTACGACATTTTTTCCTGTGTCTTGCTGAATGATTAGCTTTAATAACATTGTACACCTACATAATTGCATAGCTTGATATTCAATAACTGTTCATGGATTGTAAAAGTGGAAATACGATTTGATGTTTAGATTTGAAGAAAAATACAATAAAGGATAACACGTATTCCATCTGTGTCGATAACTGACAGAATAAATTGTACAAATAGTAAAATCATGAGCTCACTTATTGATTGAAATATCATTATTGATTAATAATGATATTTAGATGACTTTGCTAAAGTTGTTAAGTATTAATCACATCATTTGCTAATATAAATTATGTATTAGTACTGTACACTGTAAAAAGTTGATCTCTTGCCAATATATTGGTCTAATTTCAATGCAGTGAGATATTGGGTCCTGTTTTTAGGGATCTTTTTTAAGTCAGAGACTGTTGAGAACATCTTATTTCCAGTTGTATCTCAGAGGAAACACATTGTTTTAAGATGCTGTGGAATTAGTAAAAGATGGATCATCTTGTTTCAAGAAATAAATCTTACGAAAACACATTCTTTTATAGGAAAATCAGCAATAACATCAGAAAACAGAACACTTTTGAGCATTTCTGGCTTATTTTGTAACACAACATTTCCTGATCCTGGTCAAATATACGTCAAAATAAGTTTCTGCTGCTAATTACAAGATCTCATTTATCTTAATACCCCATCTTATTACAAAAAATCTTACCAAGAAAATGTTCACTGGACTTACTTAATGACTTGTTATTGCCTTGAATGTATTGCATATTGCATTATTGGCAAAATTATACTTATACTGTCTGTTATGTGTGATTGCACCATTGGGGATGCATGGAATCTCGCTGTACTAGTATAGTGACAATAAAAGGAATCTGAATCTGATGTGCATTGCCATGGCTTTGATAATTATGATTTCAAAGAAACGTATGTATATATAGGAGTAAAGAAATAGCTGCAGTGACACAGAAATCAAACAGCCCAGTCATTTGTTTCAGAGGCAGCGGCATTGCAACCTCTCAATAACAACATATGGAGGGAGAATGCAGAGCTGGTGAACAGTGCTGCATTCTAGCACAAAATGTCCTAGAAAGTGGCTTGGTTTAAAACTTTTACCAAAATCTGCGTCAAGCTTTTCCAACCAACGTCAACCACACAGGAGGAGGCCACACAGCACTACCCCACACTGACAAGTGCATCGGCACAGTGCTGGGGATTTGTCATTCTGTGGCATTGTTCCAGACAGGGGCAGTGACATCATGTCCCCCACCAAACTGTTTATAGGACAGATTGTGGGTAGAATGCTAGGCAACTGTGTCTGCTCAAACTAAAGTCAAAGTCAGAATAATGACGGGTGTTGCATTTTCTAATCCCTTCAGACAGTACTTAATTGCAGAACAGAAGATCAGCACTAACGTGTGGTCTCCTGTTAAAGCAGCCCAATCTGCTGATGATCATCATCGTTCAAACCAATACGAATCGCTCTAATTGAACAAGGTGAGAAACAACTTTGTGCTACAAAGTTTTACAAATATAAAGTTCCTCTATTAAAGGCTCAAGTTTGAGGGGTTTTTGTTATCATATGCACAGTAGCTACAGTGTAGTTATGGCTGCCACGGTTCTACGCATTTGGGAATACGCCGCTACTTCCCATGATAACTGAAGTGTCAAAGCAATTTATTTTTAATAAACCAATGTTATCTTTGGTTGTATAAGTTATAAAATAGAACACTTAAATTGGTACTTAATAAATAAATACATTCACTTGTTTTGGTAAAGAATGTTTAAAATATGGAGTTAATTTCGTCAAGTATGAACAAACAAAAAAAGCTAGTCAAATGTTTGCATAGCTTAAATAATGTAATTGTTAAAATCATTCTACTATGAGCAATGAAACATGTCAAGGTACTAAATGTATTCAGCTTTGGAAGAAGTAATCAGACCCTTTACTTAAGTAAAAGTGCTTATTAGCACATTTATTTTTAAAGATGCGTTATCAAGAAAAAGTGATGTCAAAAGGCTTTCCAAAACAAAGACATGTTTTATCTTTTTAAAATGATTTGTTTTCCTTTCTTTCTTTTTCTTTGTCTATAATGCCTGCAGATTGATAGTATTTTATTCATTGGATGTTATGTTGAAACACTTGTTCGAAATGTTTTTCAAAAACGACAACACTTTCTCAACAACGCCGTAAACCATTATGGGCGGACATGTGCAGAACCAATCGGGTTTCCGGTACCGATCGGGTGACAATGGCAATGAAAATCTTAGGTCCCAAGGGAAGGTTTCATACAAGTGCCTATCTTCAGTTCTTCGCCATCATCCTAAGTCATAATAGCATTGTACTTACAGTTCTTAGATCCAGGTATGCAGCCCTATAAACAGTTATATCCATAGTTTTGTAGTCTTGTATGTTTAAATCTTATAGTCTGTACTTTTTCTAAATAAGCATTGACATTTAATTAAATTATTGCAGTGCATTGTCATTGCTGCTACCTCTGCTTTTATCAATACTTTCATTTATTTGTGTCTACTTTTATTACTGTGGTGAGAGATGCCAATGAAATTCCATTATACCTATTTATGATGAAATTAAAGATATTCTGATTCTGTAAACTAAGTACAATGGTAAGGAAACATGAGTAGTCAACCAATCAGACAGGCTGTAAACAATCACTCTGTTTGTCTGACTGTTTTTCACTTATTGGACTTTTGGAGAAAGGTTAACAGGGTGGGGCTCAACAAGATCTCAACAAGGACATTGATCATGCTGTCATAACTTTGAAAATGATAGCCAAATCTATAAAACAGAGAATCGATGTGTTAAAAAAGTACAACTTGCATGTCTGACTTCTACATCTTAATTGGTATACTGGATCAATAGTATTTTGTGAAGTGTGTAACATGAGCTTTTCTTTGTATTAACGATGAGCAGATTCACAGTGCTTTGGAGGACCAAAAAATGACCAGGAATATCCTAAAAACACGATTACCAGAGTTTGAAGTATAATCTTCTACATGTCGCCTTCCCACTCACCCTTTAGAATAATGAGCAACTCAGACACTTGACCAGGAGATAACACTATTACTGGAGTGGGAATTTTATGATAGGGGTTGGATAAAATATAACTGTGAATAAAACTGACTTTTCCCAAATTGTAGACACAATGTTTGGTCCATTGTCAGGTTCTGCTTCTTTTTTTACTAATGCAGTTACTACCAGACATCACTAACAATATGTGTACATGTCAATATGTTCAAACACACCTCTGGTCTTCTGTCCTTCTGTATCTCCAGTGAAGTTACCCAATGTGGGGGTCCTCTGGCTCTGGTGGATCACTTTGAGGAGCAGCACTTCACCCTTGATCAGAGGAATCTGTAAAGTAAAGAAACAAAGTCTGTTCCAAGTGTTTCATATGAAATGTGCATGGGAGGATATTTTTTTGTTGTAGAAGGTCAACATTTGTATCTTTGCTGGAATTCATAAGTTGTAGAGTGAATTGGAATCAAAATGATGTTCGCACATAGCTGGTGGATAAAATAAGCCCTCCGGGATGTACAGCAGGCTAAAGAAAAAAGATGCAGTTTCAATGCAAATAGGATTATCCTGTGAACCATTCAGGATGAGCTGCTGGGTTTACAGCATGAAAACCCATACAGAAAGAGGACAGTTTAATTTCAGTCATGTATACATGAACAAATGTGTCATTTTTCAGGGGAGGTTAACAGGACACAAATGAAAAATAAAGACGAGTGATATAAAGTATAACAAAAAGCGAGCTTCTATTGACATAAAAGCTGTTACCATAAAGGAAAGGTGGCAAAACAAAACTGAACATAAACCAGGAACACATTTGGAAGACAAAGAAGGGCAAACCAGAGACATCCAGGGCAATACACAGAGATCATTCACAGGGGGGAAGCGTCAACTAACAGTCAAGGAACACAAGGGAAAGCAAAACTAAATACACAGGGACTAATGTAGCTATCGCTCAAAAGTTCCTTTATTTATTGGTTTGTATTTTTTGAAAAGTGCGTAATGTACGCTTCAGCTTTGTTATATTCTGTTAAATGATAACATTATCTTGCCGGAAGTCATGTGATTTCAAGCTCCGGATGGGATGTTGAGATTGATTCAGGTTAAAACGACGCTATAAGTGTAAGCCGTAGTAATGATGTTTTTTCTACTGCATGATACTTCAAGAGACAATAAATGTAATTGTGGACATCAGTTTGACTCGTAACGTTATTTGAAACCAGAGTATTTAAAACTAATCACAAGACAAGACACAGCTGGGGAGTGGAGGCAGAAACATGAGGGCAACAAGTGAACAAAATGAGTCAATCAGACACAGGAAGTAAAACTAGAAAAGACACAAGGAGGAAAAACGTTTCAAAATAAAATACAGAACTATAAACACAAAACCAGGATCATGACAAAATGCATTCATTCAATGCTGAACATTTTTCAAGGTTTCAAGGTTTTATTGGTCATATGCACAGCATATACAGCGTATATGTTGGCAATGTAAAATCTTATGTCGCGTGCTCCTCCAACAACTCAACATACATGGTGCAAATAACATAAATAAAATAGTGCAAAAAGAGAGAAGAATATTTACAATAACAACAATAAAGATTTGAGGATGTATAATATATACATATGTGGAATACATTGAAAGTACTTAAATACTTTACACTGTTGAATGAGGAGGTATGGACAGATGCATATATTACGTATAACAGATGTATATGATATGTATAATATATAGATATGTGTACTATAAACAGATGTGTATGGCAGATGTGTATAATATATATATATATATATATGTATATGTACTCACATCTGTTTATAGTACACACATACATATATATATATATATATGTGTGTGCGTACTATAAACAGATGTGAGTAGACATTCACAGAGCTCAGGAGTTCAGCAGTCTTATAGCCTGTGGTATAAAACTGTCTCTGAGTCTGGTGGTCTTGGTCCGGATGCTGCGGTACCGTCTGCCAGACGGCAGCAGACAGAACAGATTGTTGCTGGGGTGATGGGGGTCCTTTAATATCCTACCGGCCTTCTTCCTACACCACTGGGTGTAGAGGTCCTCCATGGATGGCAGCTCCGTCCTGGTGATGTGCTGAGCAGTTTTCACCACCCTCTGTAGAGTCTTACGGTTGAGGGCGGTGCAACTGCCATACCAGGCGGGTTGCAGCCAGTCAGGATACTCTCGATGGTGCACCTGTAGAAGTTGCAGAGTATCCTGGAGTCCATGTTGAACTTCCGCAGCCTGCGGAGGAAGAAGAGCCGCTGTCGAGCCGTCTTGGATATGACCCTGGTGTGATGTGTCCATGTCAGGTCCTCACTGATGTTTACCCCGAGGAACCTGAAGCTGCTGACTCTCTCCACAGGAGTCCCGTCGATGGTGATGGGTGTGTGTGCCTCTCTCTGCCTCTTCCTGTAGTCCACAATCAGCTCCTTTGTTTTGCTGACGTTGAGATGGAGGTTGTTGTCCTGGCACCAAGATGTCAGGGCTCTGACCTCCTCTCTGTACGCCGTCTTGTCGCCGTCTGTGATCAGGCCGATGACGGTCGTGTCGTCAGCAAACTTGATGATGGTGTTGGAGCTGTGTGTGGCCACGCAGTCGTGCGTGAACAGAGAGTAGAGGAGAGGGCTGAGCACACAACCCTGAGGGGCTCCGGTGTTGAGGGTCAAGGTGGGACTGCCTGGGATCTGCCCGTCAGGAAGTTTAGGATCCAGTCACAGAGGGCGCTTTTGAGCCCAAGGTCCCTGAGCTTAATGATGAGCTTGGAGGGCACAATGGTGTTGAATGCTGAACTGTAGTCAATGAACAGCATTTTCACATAAGTGTTCCTCTGGTCCAGGTGGGAGAGGGCAATGTGGAGGGTGAGGGAGATGGCATCATCATTCATCATCTCTTTACATAGAGCCATGTTGCTGCAGTTCATAACATCTATAAATAATAAGGGTATCACCAACCAATTAAGATAAAGACATTTTTGATTTTGGCATCTTAAAGTCATAAATGCTTTGAGGTCATATCAGGGGTTGTCATAAGAATCACTTTACAATATGCTTAGCAGGTTTCTTGATTACTAGCTAACTGCAATAAGAGATATCTTGTGTAATAATCCATGGGACCAGATGGAGGCCATAATGCTGAAGCTCATGAAAAAAAATGTTTTTTTCAATCAAACAAAATCAGATTTTTTTTTTTCAGTTTGTTCAAAAAATGTTTGCCATTAATTATCATTATGAATATTTGGGTGCATTTCTAGAACATTGGAACAGCATGTTAATAGTCATAATCAACGTTTAAAACAAACACACAAACAAACAAACACCATGTGCATTGATTGCTTGTTGTTTATTGTGAAAAAAACACATTCCTGATGATTATATTTAATCAAGTTTAATCTACATTTCTAATTGGCTTTTCGTCTGCTTGAAATGCAGCGCCTGACACTCTTTCACTTATAATTGCTTTCTAACCAGACACAGCCGTTTTAATTCTGCTAATTGATCAGTTTGGAAATAGCATGTATCACTCTGCTGTTGCTCGATTCCAACCGACTAAGTTTTATTTTGATTCTTCTTTCCACGGTATGAGGACATGTTGACTAAGTTTCAGTTACTTATGCAGCGCTGTGATGACTCTGCTCTCCTATATACATGTAGAACTACAAACTACGTTCCCGTTCACCTCCAAGACTTCCATTTTGCTACATGTAGATACAATAGAGAACATTTCCAGGGTACTTGGCTTGAATAAACATGGTCATGAGATGGTGTTCCCCATTCTGGCCAGTCGTTCTCTTAGTTGAACTATGAAGCTAAAGGCTCTATGGGTAAAGCGATTTAATTAACTTAAAGAAACCTGTGATCCCCAAATACATTTCTCTATGAGATGATGCATTTCTTTTATTTCCAGCATTTATTTTACTTGTGTATCATTTTGTTTTTGAAAGTGGAGCATACTGAACCCAATTCCATATAACTCTATTAGCTCATCTTTGAGTTAATGTTTGAGACAAAACCCTAACTCACTCCAGTTGACTTTGAAAATGTGAAATCTGAAATAAATCTACAACAAACACATGGCATGTGCTTTAACTATAAATGAGTTGAATTCCATGTCATGGAGCTGTGGTTAAAAAGTCACATTTCTGCCACCCAGCAGAGAAAACACTAGACAGGAAGAGAAACACTTCAGTTCTCATGAAGTGTTTGTAGTGGAGAGGATGAAGCAAATATTTGTAATGGCCAAATGGTGGTACTACAACGTGTCAGTCCGTGACATCATTGGGACCCACATATATGTATTCCCATTGACTAACATGAGGAAAGAGATGTCTGTATATTAGTAGTGATTTTTTTAACCAGTAAATGCCAGGACGAGGCTGGGCTCAAGGATAATGCGCTTGTTCTAAGAGAGGGGTGTCAAACTCAACTTCCTAGCAGGCCACATAAGCATTATGGTTGCCCTCAAAGGGCCGGTTGGTCTTTGAGACTTTATAAATATCCATATATAATATATAAAATAATGTATTATATTACATAATTGCCTTTGCATTGGATTATTATTATTATTGTAGTTAAAACGTCATTGATATCTCCCTGAAAGCAGAGGTCTTTGGGTACCGTTACATAAATCC
>NC_086353.1:26871408-26903908 GCF_036324505.1 Eleginops maclovinus | reverse complement strand
CTGCAACAGCCTGAAGCCACAGAGCGGGGGGGCAGAGAGGCCCCCCTCGGCCCGCCACATGTCCCAGTGCTCTCTGCTCTCTACTCCCTGGACACTAGGACAGTCCAGAGGGAGGCAGGTGACCTGTGAGGCAAACTGAATCATAAGCATCTGTCAGCTCTGAAATGGGCCAGTTAGTGCCATTAGACAGGGATATGCTCTGCAGTAAACAGAGTTAAATCAGAGTCCTACACACCCCTTAAAGGCTATACTCTTGATTTTGCATGGAATGATGTGTTGTAATTGTTGACTAGAGAATTTAACAACAAACAAATTATTTTCCTAATCTTATAATGCCAAAAATATTTAAACCAGGAAGAGAATAAACACCAAAGAACATGTATTAGAATCCTGATGCCTTGTAATGAACCAAAGCTCATGCTCATGTTTGTGAGCACCAGTAGGCACATCATTTTTTACCAGGCTGATTCAAGCTAGCAGGAGAGCCGTAGGAAAGGCTTAAGGAAGGAAACTGTGTTCATTGTTCTTTGTTAAATGATATTGGATCATGCAAATAAATGCTCAAATAGTGACTCTTGTCTGGACTTGGATAATTTTACTTTACAGTTTACTTTTAAGTGATATTTCTGTCTAGGATATTGGCTGCTACAGTATGACTGAAGCATCACAAATGCAAAAAAATGTACAAACATTTTGTTTCCTCCGCTGCTCTGATATCCTCTCCCAGGCCTGTCATATCAGGGGGTTGTTTCCGAAACATTAGCCGGTCAAAAAACAAATCTACAGTATTTGTTTTTTTACTGGGCTCATTTTAACCAATGTCCTCCCCACACCTACAAATGGGACACCAACAATTTACCCTGCATTACTGCTTGGTAGGCAAGTTTCCCAAGAGTAATAGGAAGATTATATTTTAGAGAAGGCCTAACAGATAGGAATATTGGCTTGGTACTTATATTTAAAAACTTGCAGACAGTTCAAATCTAAATCTTGTTTGCAATGTGTTTACAATGAGTTGAAAATGAATATCATTTCAAGTTTCAAGTGCAAACTATGATTTCCAGAATTATGTTGCTCTGAGGCCAAGGAAACATTTGTGTAGTGCAGATAAAGTATTCAGAAAGGTCAAGGGAAGTAAAGAGAGAGAGAATGAAAGAAAAGTTAACAAGGGAAGGACATAGTGGGGTATAAAGGGAGGAAATAATGGAAAAAGCATGTGTAACAAAGAGAGAGGAAAAAGTGGACAACAGAGAGCAGAGGAGGTTACGGGATGGAGACGGAGAAGAATGGGAAGCTGCTGAAAAAGGTATTAAAAGGAGAACAGAGGAGAAAGAAAGTATACGGTGAAAGAGCAATGGGGCCGAGTGAAAGAAAAGAAAAAGATGAGGTTGGGAGAGGAGCACTGTTTGCATTGAAAACTAAAGCAGGAGGGCAAGAAAGGGAAATCAAATAAAGTGTGGAAGGAAGCAAATAATTAGGACATTGATTTCCTGGTCTTTAAGGAATCCATCAAACATGAAGTAGAAGCAGAAGGTGACAGAACTCGATCAATATTACTCCAGCTTAAACTGTTCCAGCGTGATGATGAAGATTTCTGGAGAGAGTATCTGTACCGAAGCCAAAGAATATATATTTTTCTATCAGGCATGTTGTTATGTATTTGGTACATTATCAGAGATAGCAGGTGTGAATTGGTCGCGCTACAATCTGAAGTGGTCTGGCTCACATTGTGGTCAGTTATCAGCCATTGAATGCAGTCTGTAGAATGTCACTGTATGCTGAAGACACACAATTATTCCTGAAAGTTCAACGGTCAGCTACAGTAATACCTTGACCTGCTACATTGTGGTTAGGGTTGTGGTTTACAATGCAAAGGAAAACAAGAAGAGCCCACAGAGGACCATGGATTTTATAACCTCGGCTGCACCATCATTAACCTCTTACAAGTTAGCATGTTAAGAACATTTAGATCTAGATCTAGAGAATGTATGGCAAGAAAAGGAAGGAACATGATTGCACAATAAAGAATGCCTTATTTTCTTCAATAATTGTGTGATGCCCAGTTGTTTATGTAGGTCAAAAAGCAACCTAGTGGGCAAAGGTAGCAATAACAATGCTTTGTGTTCTATGCTGTATCCTCAGTATTGCCATAGTGATGCAGAAGTCCCACATGTATTCAGACACACATTTCTACTTGTCATTGCTGTATAAGAAAACATATGCCTGTCAGTATTGTCATGCTTTCTTACTTCAGTGTAGATCATAAAGAGTTTGTGTAAGGAGTACATTGATTACTAATGGAAATACTGCTGTAAATTCATAGTTACATCGATGTATGCTAACCACTAGCGTATCAATGTAATTTCCCATAGGGGTTAGCATTAAGCTAACACATAATGTTCCAACTAAACTAACGCATAATGTGGTTGGTAGCACATGCGGAAAGTGTATGATATCTTGGATAATTTGCATGCAGGAAACTAATGTACCTTTTCTTGTGTTTTACAGTTTTACCGTGCTTTCTGATTGCACTTTGAACGGAAGTCCTGAAGCAAAGTTTTTCTTGGGAACCTGTTATCTGTCCGCCCTATGTTAGCCGGGCCAGAATACATTTCCTATTCATCAGGACACCGAGTGCTTCTTTCAGTTTCATTTCCCTTAAAGGTCTCCTATTATACTATATTTGAACAATATATTGTAGTTGAAGTGTTTTGCTCAAAACACCAAACAGATCCCCCATTGTAGCCTCATCCCCCTCTATTTCAGCCCTGTTCCTGAAGTGCTGATTCTGTCACTGTAGCTTTAGTGGAAATTGCGTGGTTGGTTGATGCTAATGCCGTACAACCCACACATGGCGTCAAAGATGACTTTTAGGTCACATATGAACCGAAACCTAACTCGCCCATTTTGTTAACAGTTCTTTGATCAGGAGGGAAACAGAGACAACCTTTTATGCTGACACTTTCTGAGCCTCTTAACACACAAGGGAGACATACTATATGCATTAAAGACATTACAAAGTGCATTTTGCATAATAGGGGACCTATAAGGGGTCAGTGTGTGACCAACTGAAAAGCAATCCCCTCAGCCCTTCCTTTACAAGGATGCTGCAAATGCAAAATTGTGGACAATTGTAACGCAACACTTCTTAACAAGGGCGTCAGCAGTTTTTTGAATGTGGGGGGGACACATTTTTGTGGGGGGTCTGGGGGTCCTCCCCCATAAAATTTTGAAAGAAGTAGATTCAATTTCCCGCATTCTGGTGCATTTTACATTCAAAATGATCGCCCTCTTTCATTGTCTTTCCTTGGAGCCGGCATGGTCTGCAATTACTGAATACTATTATGTTTTGGTGTAATACACAGAGGACTGACACTGACAACTTTTTTGGCACTTTATTTTCTTTTAATGAGAGCAAAATATGAGGATTTAAAAAATCAAAGAGTGAATTAGAAAAGAATGAGGTAAATTTGAGGCAACATATAGCCCTATTTTAATGTCATGCAACAAAAAATGTCTTGAAAAAAAAGTTATGAGGAAACATAAAATGCGTACCTAGGCTACTCAGAGCCTATTACAATCAAACTTAGCCCTCTTCAGTGCCCTGCAGAACATAAAACTATAACTCAATACAACCTTACAACCTGTTAAAGACTTGCTTTTACTATCTCCATCCTTTCCCCAAAATTGATGATTTCCCTTTTTTTTGTCCTTTCATTAAATGTTCTATATCTTCTCCTATAATCATATTTCTCCCCTATTATCTGTATCATGCCTACAGCAGGATTTTTACAGTTAGAACAAAAGTAAGAGATCATACAAAGGCTCCAAAAGTGTGACCTCTTTTGTCATTTGCAGACACAAATGACTGGCAAATCTCCCCTAAGTCAAGTTTGTCAAGATGCTCCTGGTGGATGTGGCAAACAGCCACGTTGTTCAAGCGCTTTTGAGACATTGAAGAGCGCAGCCACGTCTTAAGCCTTCTCAAGGCACTAAAACTTCTCTCAGCTTCTGCTGAGGAGCATGGCACAACAAGAAGAAGCCTGACCAACACTTCTACTTGAGTGAACAAACCTCGAACCTCTGGCAGCATAGCTCTCAGGGTATCCACCACTTCACTGACCGTGCTGCAGGGATACTGAAGTTTGAACATTGCCAGCTGTACCTCCAAAGAATGCTGGTGTAGTTCTGGGTAAGAACTGACCACATCCACATCCTCCACCTATCCCGTTATTAACACCCTTTCCAGTATGTTGAGTGTTTGGAAGCTGCTCTGGTCAAAGCGCTTTGTCAACTGGACCTCAACTACATCCAACATGTTAAAGAATTCTATTCTGTAGAACTCCTCAGGGGAAGTAGGTCTAAATGCAGGTGCATTTCCTGTGAAGCGCTTTGGGGGTTTCCGGATATGAGGAGTCTGGATAGCCTCAATGTCCAACTCCTGGATCATATCACAGGCTTGGGTATATATACGATGAAATGTTTCATCAGATCTCTTTACTTGAATTGTGTTTTTCACACAATCAACCGCAGCCAGCATCCCTGAGACACTCACTGTCTTGCTCTGAAGGGAGCGGTTGAGACATTCAAGTTCTTTTAGAACTTCAAGGGCCATAATCAGGCTGAGCAAAATGTGCCCCTTCTGAAACCTCTCCAGAAGCCCCCTTGCAGTTATGCAAGTGTCAGAGGAACCAGATGCCATTTCCTCAAGACTGACCAAAATCTTTTCATATTGATCTACAACTGCCTGGATAGCTACCACCCTCACGAGCCATCGTGTGGGGCAGAGGGGCCTCAGAGTTCTGAAACTCCCTTCTTCCGACTGGGCAACCTCTTTAAATATTGTCTTATATTTCCCAGATAGATGGTACAGGTTGCCAAGTTTGTGGACTAAATCCAGCGCATCAGACACAATAGTGCTTGTGCTACAGGCTGTCTGAGTCACCAGATTAATGCAATGAGGACCACAATGAACGTAAAGAGCAAGAGGCTGTGTTTCCTTGATATGACTGCCTGAACGCCTTTAGCTCCACCTGCCATATTGGCTGCCCCATCATAGCTCTGCCCGCGAAGGCAGGATAAGGGCAGGTTCAATCGAAGGAGGACATCAGTTGCCATCCGAGCCAACTCTTTCCCTGTTGTTGAGGAGACTTGATAGAGGCCTACAAAGTCCTCATGAGGTAGCAAATCACTATCTACATAGCGTAGGCATATGGCCTCTTGTTCATTCCCAGACAAATCTTGTACTCCATCAATTATGATGGAGTACATGAGTGTGGACACCTCATGTATTTCCTTTGATATTTTTCGCACAACTGAGTTGCCCATTCGCCTTATTCACCTGGCGGCCATTTTGAAACTCGAACGAGGCTGAGGGGTACACAAACCCGGAAGTTTGACTCCGACGCATACGATCTATGGAAGATTCAGCAGCACCAGCAATGGAAACTCCAGTGTGGACCACCAACCTTTCTTGTTTGCCAGAATTAACAATTCAAAATGTGGAGCAGTAGGCCAGTACCGACTGCAACATCCCCCGGGCGGTGTTAATTAAAGGATACAGTAACTGGATCGAAGGTTTTATCCACGACATTGAAGGTAAGAATGGACGCTAATTTACCTCAGTTTCTGCTAGCGTGTAGCAGCTAGGGGTAGTAAGCTTAGCTGTGATATGGAGTTGTTGACTGTACTATGTTTGATTTTATTTAAAACTTAACATGTATTAAATCGACAGTTAATAGGAGCCCAACACACATATTTGTGAGGGCTAGGTCTTTTCCCTCGGTGCGGAAAAATGAGTCACCGTACAACATACAGGTATCATAGTGCTAAGTGGGCAAACTGCTCAGTTCGCAGAGCAGTGCCACAGTTTAAACCAGCTTGCTAAATGTTCATTATGAGTTTTATCAACGATGTACCTTTCCCTGTCTGACAGAAAATAACATGTTGATTTTATCTCATTAACATGTTATCTCTAGTTGAAGTAATATCACATAAGCCTCATTGATATCTACTCAAATACAGTATTATCTTGTTTCAAATTAGCAAAGCCAGACAGCGCTAGGTGCATGTTGCTATTGCTTGTTGACAATGATAGTATAATGACAGTATAACTATCAGGTAAGTGATAAGGTAAGCTAAGTATTAACATTCATAAGATAAGAGTTGCTCAGTTCTTGGAGCAGTGTATCCAGGGTTGAGGAAGGTTCACTGCACACTCAGTGTATGTGTGTGTGTGTGTGGAGCAGTCGGTACTGGCCCACTGCTCCACATTTTGAATTGTTAATTCTGGCAAACAAGAAAGGTTGGTGGTCCACACTGGAGTTTCCATTGCTGGTGCTGCTGAATCTTCCATAGATCGTATGCGTCGGAGTCAAACTTCCGGGTTTGTGTACCCCTCAGCCTCGTTCGAGTTTCAAAATGGCCGCCAGGTGAATAAGGCGAATAATATTTAGCATCTCATTCTGCACTTCTGGACTTGTGTAATGGTTACAGGGCTTACTGAGCCAAGGCTTTAGAACATCCTCTGCTCTAAGCTTTTAGTAGCTGAACAAAGTGTGTATATATATTAATATATATATATATATATATATATATATATATAGCTGATCTAGCTCATATTTGGTTGATTCCAACGTGCAGTCGGTGGGCGCTGCGCTGAAGGATCTTTGTGACTGACTAGCTAGTATGCTAATTATATTGCTAATATAGCTAGCTAGTATGCTAATTATATTGCTAATATAGACAGAGAATGTCTCATAAGGGTGCTAACATTCTTATTCGAAAAGCTGGCTGTGTTTGACCATGGACGAATGCAATTTAGCTGTTTGGCCACTCAAGGGAAAACTCAGACTTACTTTACTCTTCGAAAAACAATTCTGTATGTCCATCTCGTGATCCGATTCTCAACAGTGAATGTTTTGAATATGCGCATCACGCAGCGTGCCGCGCGCGTGATGCTGCTGCTGCTGTGTGTTAAAAAAAAACAAACGCGGAGTGGATTTCTGTTGATATGGGTAATCCCCTACTGATAAAGTGGAACGGATTTGTTTGTGAAGCAATGGAAAGAACGCTGGACTAGTAGAGCAGTCATGCACTCTTTTATATTTTTGATGGCAAATGTGGGGGGGTCCAAGCAACTTTTTTTCAAGGGTGGGGACATGTCCCCCCCCAATACTATTGTGGCGACGTGCATGCTTCTTAAGAAGCAATTCAACTCAGAAGCCTTAAGGTAACATAAAACAGTGAGTCCTCTCTGGAGGCAGAGTTACGTTTGTCTGTTCTGAGCTACAGTAGCAACATGGCGGTTTAACATACTTATGAGTCATATATTCCATTTCTGGGCACATATATTGCTTTATTGCTTAAACAGCAGCCCTTAAATGCTTAATGTCTCAATCTCTAAATCAAATGCACTGAAGCAGCTCTACACACATTCAAAGTACCCATGCATTTGCTTGACATTAATCTAAATGTGTCTGTATATTTAAAAGTAAAGGGTTGTTTGCCTGCAGCCTTTCTGGCTCATCAAGCAGAAATGATATGTGTAATTCTCAGATAACTGCTTGTGTATTTGCTCTGCAGCAGTAATGTTGAGGGGGAGTAATATAGGATGTTTCTGAGCTGGATGATATTGAGTTTCACTTATGCATAAATACCATCTAGAGTACATACAGTGAAGTGAGGAAAAATACAGCTATGGGATTTTTTTTCTCGCTACAAATTCACTCTACATGTGTGCTAAATGTATGGGTAGGGGCAAAGCTGTTTCTAGCTGTGGGCATGTACTGTAGTTCACAAATTAAAATCAAGTAATTAATTAAATAATAAACTGTAAAAGCACATGTGATTGCTTGTCGTGTTTTTCAGTGAAATGTAATGAGCCTTTCCAGTGTAGCACTTCTTTTGAATTTTATTTTGAAAATATTGACTTGTATTTGCAGATCTTCTTTATATTCATCAGAATATAAAGAGGTCATATTGGATATGTATTCTGTTTCATTATCCTTAATGTGCCAGTTGAAAATTCAGTTGGAGGATTGATCTTTTAATACAATTTTTGGTATCAAACTGAAGTACAATATTTTTTTTAATCAGAGTTTAACAATGATTGAAAAACATTTTTAGAATATGGATAGGGATATGTCAGCATGAAGTCCTGTGCAGAGCAGTGGACTCGTGGGGATGAAGGTCAAGACCTCACAGTCTGAAGCTCTGCTCCATTTTTGGAAAACAGCGGTGTTTAAGAACAGTGATCTGGTTTAGGAGAGAGGGAAAGATGGAGTGTGACCTCGACAGGAGGGCGGGCGCAGCTGCAGAACCAGGGCCACCGTACATAGATGGATACTCATGTTGATCCAGTTCTCACTGCATTTAATGCTTTTATCTTCAAGTTTCTTCTGGGGAAGCACTTACTCTCTTTATACATATTTACCTGTTTTCTAAATAAAGGTAGATCATTTTTGGGTGTTTTTTTTAAAAAATCATGTACTGTATGGAGTCCAACATCATTTGACAAAAAAAATGTAACATAGAGGACAATTTAGTTGAAATCACACAGTTAGTTTTGTTTTGGAGGTATAATATTTAGGTTGATAAAGAAACCCTTTTGATGTTTGTTTTTTAATTTATAAAAAAAATGTTTTGTTTGTTAACCCTGTTGACCACATTCCAGAGAAATTACCTGATTGGCCAACATACATTTTGGAGTTGCCTCTCATGCTATGTGAGTGGAATGAGAGATCTTGCTTTGTGTTTGAAAGAGTGGCACCAGGCCTTTGGGGAGCAGGTAGATTTGTTTCTTTTGATTCATGTTGTTGTTGGCTTGAAGGATTATCATACAATTCTGCCCACTTTTCTTTAAAAAAAAGCCTCATTCAAATCGGAGGTTATATATTCCTCATGTTAGAGGAAGCTACCTTGCACCTGACCTTAACACACGCCTGATCAATAATAATAATTGCAACACAGTGGCCTATTGACCCGTTATGGACATACAAATCTGACAAATTTCAGATTATACCCCGTCTGTAAAGAACATTTAAACACTGAGAGGATTTATATTCAGTATCACAATACCTCGTAAGAAATCCATGCTAATGTGCTCCCTAGCCTTCAGGCTAGTACAACAGACGGTCTTAAACAGTGGATTTAAATGATGAAAAGGAGAGAGTGCAGCACAAACACACACACACACACACACACACACACACACACACACAACACACACACACACATTCGAACTGACTCTTTGTTATGTGTGGACAAAATGCTGAGATTTAATACTTCCAATAATTCAGTGTTTAATACTTGTAGGTGAATATCTGTTTGTGTGTGTGTGTGTGTGTGTGTGTGTGTGTGTGTGTGTGTGTGTGTGTGTGTGTGTGTGTGTGTGTGTGTGTGTGTGTGTGTGTGTGTGTGTGTGTGTGTGTGTGTGTGTAAGCTGTTTATGTTTGTGATAATTGATCTGACAGAGTGTAGAAGTGGGGTGTCAGCTAATATGAGAGTATGGTTGAATGGACCAAACTACACACACACCCCCAAACACACACACACACGCACACACGCACGCACGCACACACACACACACACACACACACACACACACACACACACACACACACACACACACACACACACTCAAGAATATTTCCTACAGCAGGCGTTAATTGTCTGAAGTATTAAATGACCTGTAATTTGGTTCATTTGATCTTAAAATACATAGCGGTGTGGGAGTATCCAAGAAAAGCTCTGAAAGTTTCTCAAAGCCGAAACTCTAAACTATAATAAAAAGTGCTAGTGTTTAATCGGAACATGTGCATCAGATCTGAGAGCAAAGCCAGTAATTAAACTAAGTAAGTGCATGCATAATGAATGCATTTTTCAACCTGTTTCTGTGATTGGTTTAATTACATCGTGTAACTTTGTAAACAATACTGCTGGACAGAAATGTGGAAGATTATCAAAAGTCTGCAAGTGATTCCAAGGTCACATAGACTTGATTTTGCTTTCTTTTCAGAATTCAAAATGTGAATAACATGAAGAAAAACCAAGTAAAAAGAAAAATAAATCAACAAAATATTTACCAAATCACTTTCCTAGAGAGCTTGTTTTGATGTTTGCTGCACAAAATGAGTAACACAATTACCTTTATAATAACCTTTTTTCACAAACACATTTTAGTTTGTACCTGCTGAACAGAAGGCAGAATCAATCTTAATGATATAAAGAATGTGTTAAATAAAACATGTGCTGCTTTATAATATTATGGCTTTACATGTTATAATAAAGTGTGTAGGGGATTCTGTTTCAGGTATGTTTACAGATAAGTTCAATAGTAATCAGTATTGAACTTATCTGTACTGATAAAGGTCAGAGATGGAGTAGACTACACTAACACAGGGGTGTCCTGACTTTTTGAATGAATTAAATTATGCTTGATACTTGAATATGCTTTTAGAAAACTACCAGCCTACATCAGAGCTCTCTGTAGGGTTTCATTCATTTTGTTGGCAGTTCATTTTTTAACACTGAAACCGCAGATTGTTTATGATAAGGGGAATCAAGTAGGGTGTATTTCAAGCATGTTATGGATATTATTTTTTTGTTTTTTTCAACAACTACGATTTGTTCAAAAATGTTTTCAACTTTAATTGACTGAATTTATTTGAAAATTGGGCTTATTGCAACGTGAATACTACTGGGAAACATATGTATGGATATATATTTTGGAAGAACAATATAAATATGTGTGGGCCATATTCCAATATACTTTCGGTATTTTCTGAGGGCAGATTCAAAACGGACATCGGACCGTAGTTTGGACACCCGTGCACTAACAGAACCCGGATGATGTTAGACTGTATTCCACTTTTTCCAAAATCCCAAAAGGCATGTGTGTTCATTGTAATTAGTATTGTTGTTATTATTATTATTATTATTATTATTATTATTATTATTATTATTATTATTATTATTATTATTATTATTATTATTATAACGTGATTTAGCTGACAATGTTATCCAAAGTGAATGAAATCAGAATATCTTTATTGCCATCATACAGGTAGAACTTTATTTCATTGGCATCTCTCATTTTCCATACTTCTATCACATACATGTCTTTGGGAGACATTTATTCCAAGGGCATGTTGACTGGAGATCGAACCACTGACCCTCTGATTGGTGGACACCCTCCCCCTGAGCCACAGCCACCCCACTGTAATGAGGAACATGTCCCTCAGTGTGGATCACGGCTGGGTTTAAATCACCCATCTGTCTTTTTCGACACACCGGCCTTTTCCTTAGAACTTGACAACAAGAATTTCCAGGAGAACCCTTTGTGATCACTGGGCTGCAATATGATCAAGAACTACACACCCCCCCCCCTACCTTCTCAACATCTGAGCGTACAGCCTGTGAGCCCAGAGGTGTGTTCAGTGGCCCGTGGTACTGGCAGAACTCTGTGCTGGTACTGGGCAGCTCCCAGTGTGAATGCACGGAAGTGTGAGAGAGTGAAGCGGAGCTCTCCTACAGCTGAGCACGGTCCTCACTTCCCCTTTATACACACACACACACACACACACAGATCGAGGCTGCTGTAGCGCTGTCACTGCCTTCTCCTCTCTTCTCTCTTTTGTCCTGTCTTTCGTTTGGTCCCTGCAGAGTTTTCCACTGGTCACTCTCTCTCTCTCTCTTATTCTTTCTATTTCTTGCCTATGTCGATCATCCCTCCGCTCAGTGCTTCTCTGCCTGTGTCAGCCTCTCTCTCTTGGTGACATGGTTCAATAGAGCGCATTCTCACCGGCCACCCTAAAACTCCAGTAATCCAAGGAATTCTGTCTCTCACACAAACACAAACACACACACACACACACACACACACACACACACACACACTTGAAAGAAAACCAACAAAATAAACAAAGTTGGATGTTCACTGTCAGCATCACTCCCTCGCCTTTAGTATGTATTTGTGTGTGTGTGTGTGTGTGTGTGTGTGTGTGTGTGTGTGTGTGTGTGTGTGTGTGTGTGTGTGTGTGTGTGTGTGTGTGTGTGTGTGTGTGTGTGTGTGTGTGAGTGTGTATGCCTCTGTGTGTTTATGTGCAGTGTCATCAGTATTTAGTTTGGGGGCAGCCTTTTTAAGATAGTGATTCTATCATTATGCAAATGCCATCAGGAGAGAAGCTTCATCCATTCTGATTGGCTGCTGATCCCGCATCCTGTGTGTGTGTGTGTGTGTGTGTGTGTGTGTGTGTGTGTGTGTGTGTGTGTGTGTCTATGTGTGTGTGTTTCTCTGTGAGTGTGGGTTCAAAATGAGCCAATCAACAATAATTGTTTCCTGTGTGTCTGTCTCTCTTCTTGTCCGCTGAGAGGTGATGTCAAAGAATCTCTGTTCATTTAATGCATTCTGCCTCAGTGTGTGTGTGTGTGTGTGTGTGTGTGTGTATGTGTGTGTGTGTGTGTGTGTGTGTGTGTGTATGTGTGTGTGTGTTAGTGTGTGTGTGTGTGTGTGTGTGTGTGTGTGTGTGTGTGTGTGTGTGTGTGTGTGTGTGTGTGTGTGTGTGTGTGTGTGTGTTTGTGTGTGTGAGTGTCTTCATCCAATATCACGCACCAACAGTCCCTTCAGTCACTGACATCAGAACTTTCCGGATTTTTTAACCGTGAGTTGGGATTTTCAAAATCAGGAATGGATGTGAAATGTATGAATACTTGTGTGGCTTTTTAAAGTCAGGTTGTGAGTTATCCTCAGTCAGTGTAAAGCCTGCAGCAGATGCAGTTTGGAGGAGCAGATGGACCAGCAGCAATGTGCACAGCTACACGTACATGTTACCTGAGAAAATCCATACTGGTTCAAGTGCACACTTTATTCTCCCTGCTTGACCTTCCTGTCAGATGAACTGTGTATGACACTGAAGTCATCGCACAGACACCAGAATATCAGCATTACATTTACCTCACAGAACAGGGGGTTATTGTGATTCCAAACAAACCAAAGTCACATTAAGAAAAATAAAGACATTATCATTAGAACCCCTCTTCCTAACATCCTTTACTTCCTGTCAGCCACACAGACAGGAAGTACTTTTGTAAAGTGCTATGTAAAGGCCTTTAAGGACATTTATATTGTGCACTATATTTGTGTGTGTTCATTTCCTTTGGTTATTCAAACAGAACAGCTATACTGAGCTCCATCTGTGCATTGTGACACTGAAGATGTAGGGTCCACGGGGGGGTCCCTACCCTCATCTTGAATTGTATTGAAATGCATTATGATAAACGTAAGGTCCAGATATAAACAATGAGTTTTTGTTGTTTTTTATTTGACTTTCATTTACGACATGATACCATGTACTAACACCACATGCTATACTCACACCATACTCACACTCATGCCAAATAATAATAATAATAATAATAATAATAATAATAATAATAATAGTAAAAAATAATAATAATAATAATAATAATAATAATAATAATAATAATAATAATAATAATAAAAAAAAAATAATAATAATAAATAATAATATTAATAATAATAAATTATATTTACATAGCGCTTTTCAGGAACTCAAAGATGCTTTACAATATTAGGGAGGGTGGACACACAAGGATAAGCAAAACAGACAAACAAAATAAAATAAAAAACAGAAAAGGCAATTAAAGAAGAAGTTGGCTGAGGGGGAGGGAGGGGGGCTTAACGATAGGCAGAGTTGAAGAGATGGGTTTTGAGGCGGGACTGAAATAGTGAGAGGGACTAGGAATCACGGAGATCTTAGGGGAGGGAATTCCAGAGCTTAGAAGCGGCCACTGAGAAAGCTCTGTTCCCAGTGCTGCGGAGTTTGGAATTCGGATGTGGGAATAGATAGGAGACGGGCTGCAGTCGATCTGAGGGACCGTGGGGGTTAGTAGGGGGTCAGAAGGTTAGTGAATGATGAGTAAAGACACAGAGAACAAATAACACACTCAAGAGGAGGAGGGAAGGAAGGAAATTGTGGCATTTTATTATTTGCTGATGTTCTATTTGTTTGATTTATTTTAGATCATATCACTAAATATGATGCTATCTCTTTCATTTTGTTTTGAGTGTGTCAGGGTTTCTGCTAAGATTTTTTCTTGCCGGTCAAGTGTCAGGAAAGAATTAATTTTTTTCGGAAAAAATTGAACCTTACCGGCTATGTTTCAATAAGAGTCTATGTTACAAACGCAACTATAATGTACACCTAGCTTGATGAAAGACTTCAAATTAGTTTGACTATTTAATGAACAACAGAAACGATTAAGCAAGACGAACAGGAACGATTGAGCAAAACCTCATTAGTCGCTCAAATATAGGCTATTACAAAACACCTGTAACAACTGTAGCCTGTTTCCACGAAAGGCTACATGGCATCAAATTTACCCTGTAGGCTACCAGGTAAAAGTTTACCTGGTGTGTGTGTGACATCTATACTTAGGAATATTATTTGAATGACAGGCAAAACACTTAGTCACAAACAAATATAAGGAAACCAAATATAAGAAGCTTAAAAAAAATGAAATAAGTAAAAACTTAAAAAGAAAAACGATATTTTAGAATTTCTCAATATGTGCTCTTGTTCTTTGGTTTTACCATTACCAAGGCATCACCTGCTGTGTGTGTTAATGCTTGTGTGTGTATGTGTGTGTGAGCATGTATTGGTCCTCTGTGTTGATGAGATATTCAATAAGCGTCAAACCATGAAATAGCAATTACGCAAAAGTCCTGTTCGTGTTTGTCCGTCTACAACTGGTCCGAGACGCAGTGAGATGCCGACAGAGAAGCAGAATGACGCGGAGAGAGGATTTACAGCCGCTGTAACAATGCTCTCAAATGCCAACCAGAGCAGAGACACACACATATAAAGCTGCACACACAGCTCTCAGGGCCCTCACTGCTCATCTTCTAAGAAGTCTGTAGGAATTAACAGCTGACATTGTCCTCTAATAAACATGTGGGGGATGTTAACCATCTTTACAATGATGCTTAACAACTTTGACAAATGTGGATTATGTTCATATTTATTTATTTTCTTTAGAAAAGATGCCAACGGCCAGCATCAGAAGGATTTTTCTATATTTGAAGACCAAGAATCTTCTCCTCGTATTAATGGAAAAGTCTTTAAAACAGTATTTGGACATCAGAAGGACTATGAAAATATGTGAAAATGCGTTGGGGTTTGCTTTAAAAAAATTCTGTTGTACCTGGTGGAATGACAATGAAGTAAATATATTCTATTAATTTCAAAAATATGACAATTTCCAATGTTACATTTCCGAGCACTGCTATTTCCTAAATTATCCGCAATATTTTAGTTATGTGCAAAGAGCCACACTGAGGTTAAATCAGAAGAAAACATATTTAAAATGCCGTGGAATAAAAAAGAGAATTTGCAGGAAAAGGGAAGAACTAAAAAAACCTTTTAACACACACATGCACACCTACACACATACATATAGACATTACTTTTTCATACTGGAAGATGGTTATATTAAGATTCCTCCTGTCACACGGGTCCAAAGACCTCGTACTTAGCTTAGCTATTTCTGAATGTCACCTGCCCCCCCCCCCCACCCTCTATATCTTTTCTCACACATTCCATACACTCGCCCTATTTTCCTACATTCAATTTTGATATTTATACCACGATTCCAAAGTAGATATTTATTATTTACAAATGTCTCTCCAAAAATATTTAAATATCTTGGATAACATAGATTAAAACAGATTTCAATTTTTTTATATCTATATTTGCAGAACAGCTGTTTCATAACTTGTTTTTTTTATGAGTAAATGGTATGGTGGTGGATATTATTTTGTATTTTTATACAGTATTGTTGGAACAAAACCTGTTTTTCTTTTTATATAACAATCATTTTAACATTTCAAATAAAATAGCAAAATAGATAACATGTAAGCAATAATTTCATGCATTATAAAATGGTATTAATCAATCAGTTTTGTAAAGAACTGATCTGGGATGGATACAGGGTTAAACCAGGTGACACTCAGTAATAGCTAATGTTCAACAAGTAAGTGGTCTTTGGACCTGTGTGACCTCATTCTTCCAGTATGAAAAAGTAATGTCTACAGTATACAGCATGTGTGTATTAAAAGTGTTTTTTAAGTCCTTCTCTTTTAGTTTATCATTTTTCCTGCCAATTCTTTCTTTTACTCCATGGCAATTTAACTATTTTCCATTCTGACTAACTGTGTGTGGCTCTTTGCACATGACAACACAAGTGTAGATCATTTTGAAGATAGTAGTGTTTTGTCATTTAACATTGGAAATGATCATATTTGAGAAAATAGTAGAACATAAATCCTTTATTGTCATTGCAGCTGGTACAACAGAATAAAACATAAAATATATATATATATATTTTTTTCATAGTCCTTCAGATGACCAAATGCTGTTTAAAAGGCTGTTCCATCAAGACCAGGAGAAGTCTTGGTCTTTCTGATGCCGGCCATTAGTAGCCTTTATCTGTGGACCCATGAGGATAAAACACACTTCATTAAAATGCCTGACACAAGAGCATCACTGAAGTTTATACGAATCCTCTAAAGTTCTTCTCTCACTGAGACCAATGTTGTTGTCTTTCCTCATATTTTCTTCAGCTTTCAGGAAAACCATATCTCTATTTCCCCGCCAGCACCTGGAAATGGAACAAACTAACTCCAATCCATTAATTAACATGCAATGGAATCATTATCTCTCCGCTACAGCACGGACCAAACTGGTGCTGGAAAAATAACTTCCTGTTACAAAAGATTTATGAGCCAGCACATCAAGGTTACACTAATAATGTAGTGCTATGTTGCCATCCTGTGGAGTTCAGAGGAGAGAGAAATACACCATTCTTCATCTGTTCATGCTGAACCAGATGACAACATGAATCTAGAAGATTGTGTCTCAAAGCAGCAATACAGGGTGAATACATATTACTCTGAGCATTTCACCCTGCTTTACTGAAGTTCAAACTGCCCATACAAGAGATCACGACTTCGGAAGTATATAAAAACAATACATTTACGGTATTAAGAAAAATAATGTGATACGTCTCAAAGGTTCAGAAAGGCTTTCATGATCCTAAAGTGTGGTGCTATACTTCCAACACACATACAGCTTCCAGTTTAAAGGACCAGTTCACCCAATCAACACAGTGTATTGTAGTGTATACACTTATTTCTAATAATATCTCACTCAATATCTCAATATCGCACTTGCAGTGCACCTTTAATCATTTAAAAGGTGTATTAAGGAAACCATGGCAATGTGAATTGGATACACCTGTTACATTCTGTGTCATATAATCAACATGTTTCAGCACCAAAGTCAAATAGTGTTGCGATGGTGACAGCAGTGCATACAGATCCATTGGACATCCATGAACTTTGCTATAATCGTGTTCTTTATATGTATTTCTATTAGTGGCGCATATATACCCAGCAGTGTTGTAGTCAAGTTACTACGCCTCGAGTCCAAGTCCAGCTTCAAGTCTCCAGTGTTCAAGTCCGAGTCAAGTCCAAGTCATTAAAAACACTTCCAAGTCGATTCCGAGTCGAGTCCACTACTCATCCAAGTCAAGTCCGAGTCGAGTCCCTATTGATCAAGTCCGGACACACACACACACACACACACACACACACACACACACACACACACACACACACACACACACGATAGCAGAGCGAACAGGTACAGGAGGCGTAGAGCAAGGAGATCATTGTCCACTAGTTAATCGATCGTGGATGGCGTTGTGCTCGCGGATGGAAAAAAAACTAAAAACTTAATGGGTCGTGAAATACACTTGGGCGGCCGTTAATATACCTGGGCCCACCCAGGTAAAGTGTATGTGTGGGAAACCCTGTGTTATTTAACTTTTAAAAAACATAACTGTGGTCCCGCAGCTCATAGACGTGTCCTAACGGCGCGCGCGATGAACCTTTATATGCATTGAAAGGGCGAATAAGAGAGCTTGACACACACATCGTTCACAAAGATGTGTGTGCTCAAGCTCTATTATTGGCCTCCTAGCTCCGGCTGTGAATCACGTAGGATCTTGCGGGAGAATGCATCTGAAAGAAGAGAGTCTACTGATTCCGGCAACATTTCAACGCCTTATTATGGCATAATAAATATTAATAGAAACATACCGAAAACTTGGCGAAAACGCGACGGTGCGTTCGTCGACCTCAGGGTTTAAATGACTAAGTTGAGTCCTTTTGAGTCATCACGAGTCCGAATGCACGAGTCCAAGTCCGAGTTCAAGTCATTAGTGCTCAAGTCCAAGTCAAGTCACGAGTCTCTAAATTTAGCTCACGAGTCGGACTCGAGTACTACAACACTGATACCCAGAGATATTTTCATTAAAGATAATGAAGTATGAAGTCCAGCGGACACTGAGAAAATCAGCAACATCTTCTAGTCACCATTACCAATGCCATCGAGGACAGAGCGACCGCCGATAAGGGGAGGGGCGAGACACCATGGAAGCTCAGGGAACCAAACAAGGACTTGAGGCGGCACAACCTATTCCTGGCTGAGGTCTGGTGGTAGGAAGTTAGGATGGATTAGAAAGAATCAGGAGAATAGAGACTGATTCTTTATGATACAAAAAAAATTCCACTACAAGAACTATGGTTTGATTGTTCTGGTTTTTCTTGTGTAGCGTCATTGGAGCAAAGCTGCAACCCTTTGATGCAGAATGACGATACAAAGATCCTTCAAAACTCTTAATGAATTCACTGAGAATAAAGAATGTCTACACAAAATCTACCTTGCTGTCCGCCATTGTTTTTTCTTAACTGCCCTGGTAAAGTGTAAATGTAAAGACAAAGGTCCCTGTGGGATTGCAGACAGTGGAGCAAATGCAATCTAAGTCCCTCTAGGGCAAAGCTGTTTAGTCCCAGGGCATGCCGTTATGAAGATAAAATGTACAAGGTAGACATTTTCTTTTTTTCCATAACATATTGATGTATGCATTGTCATACGTACAGATTATACTGTTCTGTATTAACATGCATGGGAATTATGGGCATATAGGGGAAATATTGCATCTCAAAAAGGCATGGAAGCAAAGAAATGTACAATCAAAGCCTTTAGATTGTTGGTAACAAGGTTTTGGATGCTAGATGTACTGTCTTTTAGTTAACCTCCAAAAAAATAAAATTTAAAAAAGTTACTTCTTTGTACCTACTGCCACCTGCATACAGTGAAGCATATACATACCTAGAGTAAGTAATGAAGACTATAAAGTGTTGCTCATCATATTTTTTTTGTCATATAGCTTAAAATAAAAGCTTGACCAACCGTTCACACCGTGGAATAATGGGCTTCTTTCGACTCTTGTGTGTTTGTGTATCCTCATTGGGTTCCATTGTGCGATGGTTGTCGCACAAGTTCTGCGGTAAATCATGAATACATAGTCCTCACAAAGCTGCTGGTACTTTAGGTCACATGTTGTGTCGACAAAAACTGAGCAGATTGGGTTGATTACAGAGACACCGGAGTTTAGCGCTCAAACTGACACAAATAAAACACAAATACACATGTTGAAACTATGAACAATAAGACACAAATGCCGTCTTTTCTAACATTCAATTATGTCAACATTCTTTAGTTAGCTCAAGATAAAACTGGACCTTAAAATGATCAAAATATGTGACCTTTAAAAAGATTTGCCTTTAATGCCATTGTTTTTTCGATTACATTTGAGTTGAGAGGCTCAGCAGCAGGTGTTGTTCTACTTATAACCTTTAAAAGGCAAAGAAAATTAACATGTCTTTTACTTTCCATCTCATAATGGGTTTAATTTAGACAAATATTGAAGAAATTAGATTCATGTCTTTTCATAATGAACAAGTGCCATTAGCACACCATGAGAGTAATAACTTGTGACACCCGAGTGTGTGTTATTTCATTTTGATTAACAGGTGATTTATAAGAACTGAATATTCATATTGAATTATGATCGCCTTTCTCTGTGACAGCAAAGGCAATCAGTCATTCATTTTATTACTGTCTTTCAAAAAGATTTGAAAATATTCCTAGATAACAATATGGGCATTTTCTTTTGTAGTAGAATCTGTTGCAAGTGTGTGCCCAAAAAACAGAGAACAACATCTCCTTTCTGATTTTAGACATAGTATGAAAGATGTATTAGTGAAATGCAAAACTGAAAGAAATGTGCCTGCTTCTTTAGAAAAGGCTGAGTGTGTGGGGCAGGAACTCCCTCTGGAGGGAACACAGGGATGTTTGCCTTTGCAGACCATTTACATGCACAGAAACCTATAGAACAGGAGAGGGAACTCTCCAAAAAGCAAAAAAGGCCCCTTTAAGACCTTCAGGAACCTCATCCTGGGAGGATGCACCACCATGAGGCCAACATTTACACCATTACACAGTAAAACCAATGCACACATTGCCATGACATTCACTGAATGCCATTCATGTTTCCGGCAACAGGAAACATTTCCATGTGGACACTGTGTCCCAGTTCCTAGGCTGCCTTCTTTGAACTCTGCATTTCAGCCAACATGTCAGGATGGTTTGACAAGGCTCTGCGTTTCAAAGGCTACTCCAAATGTTGCCTTCTTTCTCCTGAAATTGCAGGAAAAAAATGTTATTCTCCATTGCATGCTGCTGGAATGCCTTGAGACACTTTTCATCTACTCAGAAAGTCTCAGAGCATAATGTTGCTGGTCACTAGCCAATACATCTTGTGGAGAGAACCAAGAAAAGATACAAATCAGGAGAGAATTCATGGAAGCCAAGCATGAATACTACTGTTTCTTGGACAGCATGGACATGTTGTTCATATTGTCTAACAAAAACACACACACACACACACACACACACACAAACACACACACACACACACACACGCACACACACACACACACACACACACACACACACACACACACACACACACACACACACACACACACACACATACACACACACACACACACACACACACACACACACACACACACACACACACACAAACACACACACACACACACACACACACACACACACACACACACACACACACATACACACACACACATACACACACACACACACACACACACACACATCCACTGAAAGAAAACTTTTTCTTACAAGTTATACTTTTGTAGTCTCATCAAACATGTCCTCCTTCTTGTAACTTCCCCTTTCTTATACAAGAAAGTATATTCTCTTCAAACCTGTTTGTCAGAAACTCATCCCATCTCCCGCCGCTCTCTACACACACATTAACAAATGTGTTGATGTAAAGGAAGCGTCATTTTCCTTTGGGTCAATTTCACTTGCGTGTGGCCTTCAGTTATTGTTTTCAACTGTTATCAAATGAACATCTTTTCCAAATAATGCTTTGTCAAAGGCCTAATTGCGTTTTTGCATCTTTGTGTTCCAGAGCCATGCTTTACCTGCACTTTAAATCCTGGCACCTACGCGGCCCATTGTGTCTGTTGCTCACACACTTGGCTTTGAATCAGCATCAAAGAGCGCAATCTCCTTCTGTAAAAGTCAAGCCGTTTCAAAGAGAGCTGCTTCTCCATGTGCCATATGGAATGGTAATGGCTTTTCTGTGGAAATGTTGGCAGGAAATATTGTCAAAGAAAGCAGGGTTTGTTTTAACAATGGCTTACCATGTGAGCCACATCAAAATCAAAACTGGCACTTCAGGACAGAATTGTGCTTCTATATATCAGAGAAAGGTCTACTTCTGTGCCCTACATCAAAGCATGCCCTTCTTTTCCCAATCCAAGGAGTTTTAATGACAACTTTTTGGGTTGTGTGGCGCAGTGCCACATCGAGACTCTGTAATTACTAATAGCAGATAAAGAGTTCCAAGGCATGTTTCCCTGCCAATCTCTCAGGCACCTCTCTGAGCACCGCGCTCCATATCACACAGGCTTCTCATTTCAGATTCACATCAAAGTCACCAATCTCTGCTTCTCCAAAAAACCCAAAAAGGAAATATTTCACTGTGCTGAGTTCTGAATTAGCTTTGGCTTGAATGAAGATATCCATCAAAACATTGTAACCACTGTGTAGACATTTGAACCAGATCAAAAACAGCACAGTGTTTGGCAGGGTCCATGAAAAGCAAAGTGGGGTCTTGGTATCCATTATGTGAGCCGTATTACAGAGCTACACTCTCCCTGCTGAAATCAAAGCTGTTCCTCTTTAATCCTCTGCAGATGTAGAGACACGGTGGCTCTTTCAGGAAATAATTATCGAGCTCCGGATCTCGTTGACCTCATATCTGGATATGGTCATTGGTAGCACAGTATTAAATATGGTCACCAGTCTTATGTTGGCCCCTACATGCATTCTCAGGGTGTTAATTATCCCATAATTATTTTAGATTGCTGACACTAAATTACTCGCTATTGTGTCACACTTCCTTCAGCAAACATCTCTACAGATTAATCAGAGCAAAAACACAAACTGGTAAGAGTGCCTTAATGATGTCCGATTTTATTCAATATTAAAAAGAGTATTTATTTTCCCACAATTCAATATGTTCAACTTGAATTCAATATTTTTTAATAATAAATTGTATTAATTTTAGAGTAATGATTTGAAACTCACTCCATTCCATAATATTAACCCCTTAATCTAAAATAGCTTGTTCTTTTTGCTGTATCTCTACTTCCATACAACTTAGCTGTTTCTGGTTTTGCAAGTCAATACCTTTCCTCTCATTTCAGATCCTGCCTTCCTCCCGTCCCTTACCACTTCACTCTCACTTGTTCCCTGCCAGACTGTCTTGTGTGTTCTGCCAAGCTCTCCACCGTTCTGTTCATACTTGCCGGTTTATGACCCTTCCTGCCTGTTGTTCTGCCTCCACCCTCATTGGATTTGTTTGCCTGATTGACAGATCTCCTACTTTTTACATTTATTTTACTGTACCTGACCTTAGTAAACTGAACATCCTGTCTGCACCTTTGTCATGATTTTGGGTTTAAATCTGTACAAGGGAACATTACACTTTGAGTCAAGGCCCACGTTCAGTGACCCATTCATACATTGAGCTTGAGAGCTGCCTCAAAGAGCAAGAGTTTAGAAATGTAATATATAAGTTAGATCAGTAGTTATTTGGGTCCGTTGGATTATTAAACCTTAGTGTTGTTGATGTATTTCACACAGTAGCATCTCATATAACTTCAACATAACTCTGTTCTACTCCTCATTCAAAGTCCAAGCTGTTTTGATAATGTTGCTGATGTAAGAATTCTAATGTAAGTGCAAAAGGTAGAAATAACATTAATAAAATAATATTTAAATATAATAAAAGAGGACCTGAAGTTCAATGATGTTTTTTATTAAATATTTTTTATATGTATGTAATTACTTTTATAAATGAATTTGTTACAAAATTCAAAAATACTGAATTGAACTGAAAAGAAAATTTAATTATTTTGCAAACTGCTGAAGCTACATTAAACTACATTCGAGAAACTACAATTTTGTCCATAGTGGCTAACAATTCATCTTAGTCAAACTCAATGAGCAACATTTCATGAGACATTACAATTACAGGTGTGCGACAGAACAAGAGATGGAAATAAACCAAACAGGTCACAATTAATATTCTTTAAAAACATGTTTCTATTGTCTTTTATTTCATTCTCTCGCGGTGTTGCTTTGTAAGCTTGGTAGCAGATATATTAGTGTAAGCCCACAACAACACCAGTCTTTGGATGGTTAAAACATATGGCAAATTAACAGCCATTTTCTGAAAGGAAGCACAAATAGTACTCCATCCGACACGGACGGTCTCCTGGCTGAGGGTGAGAGGGAAAAATCTGGAACATGATCCGATGTTTCCCTTTCTTGTAACAAGAGATCCATACTTTCTGGAAAGTCCCTCAATTCTGTTGTTCTAACAGTTCGACATTTCCGCTTCTGTCTGACCGTAAATTAGCCTTCTTTTTCAACCACGGATGTTTGAATTATTGAGGTCTTGCACCGGTCACATGGAAATATCTTTAACAGTTGCTTGCTGTGAAATCTCATGACCAGAGCGAATGTCTTCTCACACAGGCTCCATCACAAATTACACAGACTGTACTTGGGGATATGCAAAACAAATCATACCTTTAATCTCCTGTCCAAACTATTAGTTATTCTGGTGAATGTGCAAAGTGAATTGCTTGTGTTTGAAAGTGCAGTGTTGGAAAAAGTATTCAGATTCTTCACTGAGAGATAGTAATACCACACTGTAAAAATATTCCATTTCAAGTAAAAGTATTGCATCAAAAATGGTACTTGAGTAAAAGTATTCAAGTTCGATTAGGAAAATGTACTGAAAGTATCAGGAGAAAAAGTACTCACTGCAAAACTCGAAAACTATATGCATTTTTATTATATTTTAAAGCAAAAGCAGAACATCTTCACACACAGCTGGAACTGTAAAATGTTCTGTGAAAACAGAATATGTCTTAGCATAATTGCTGCCAATTAATTTGTTGTAACCCACACATGGTTTTAGTTACTTTAATGTTGGATGGATTAATCTACACCAAATAATCATATTTCCTATTGTGTTTCAAAATCTGAATTTATGAAGAATCTTGTTAGTAAATTTATCAAATAAATGAAGTGGAGTCAAAAGTACGCAATTTGATTCCAAAATGAAGTATAGTGTATTAAGTGGTATAAAATGTAAATACTAAAATTATCAAGTACCTCAAATGGGTACTAAAGTACACTACTTAACTAGTTTCCGGCACTGTGAATGGGCTTTAGTCTTTCTCACACTCCCTCCTCCCACACACACAACACACACACACACACACACACACACACACACACACACACACACACACACACACACACACACACACACACACACACACACACACACACACACACACACACACGCAAACAGGGTGCAACGTCTCGTACTACAACTGAAGCTGCTCTAAAATGGTAACGATTATCAAGTCTGTTGATGAGGAAAAATACGTCTTCCACTATGTGAGTATAAATACACATATCTTAAATCAGCATATGGACTAAGGAATAACACTTTATTTATGAAGATTTCTGGTAAAATGTGGATCCACAAATGAGCGAATCTACACCCGAGCTGTAAAATAACATGTAGCTTTCAAAGTAAAAAAATAAGTGATAGTCGGTAAAGGTGGTGTTGGATGATTCACCTTATTGAAACCCCTTCCAATATTTCCTTCTTCTCTCAAAAAAGCTTACTTATCCGGGAGGATCAAAGAAGCATGCTAGTGTTTTCTGAAGAGACTTTTTCCGCCTACAGATAAAAGCGAGTTTGAGGGTGGGGGTGTTGAGAAAGAAAAAAAAACTAGGTCACCATTTTTACTACGAGCTCTCTTTTACCCCTGATTGTTGCTGAGCAGCTTTACACCCCCTGTTGTGACGTAAAAAAAATGGCATTTCCAGTTGGACAAGAGCTGGGGGCGCCTTGCAGGTGTAGGGGACACCCCCATTGGATGAGTCTGAAGGACAGGATTTGATTGGAGGGGGAGTGGGAAGAGGATGGGGGTGTGGTTTTAGAGCAGAGTAATGCAGGGGTGACGCTACCCTCCCAAGGAGCTGCGAGGCCCCCGGGGAGAGCGCTGGGTGTGAAGAAGAGGGTGTGTGAATGCGTAAGCGAGGAAGCAGGAATGGAATCTGGAAAAATGGGAATGAATTGTGCTGACGGGATAACACAGTGATTGGATAAGAGAGAGTCAGATAGAGAGGGGAGAGACTGGAGAAAGAAAGAAAAATGGGGGTTGTGAGCCAACCCCTTCTTTGCTAACAGCAGGAAGTGTGTGTGTGTGTGTGTGTCTGTGTGTGTGTGTGTGTGTGTGTGTGTGTGTGTGTGTGTGTGTGTGTGTGTGTGTGTGTGTGTGTGTGTGTGTGTGTGTGTGTGTGTGTGATTGCACAAAACAGTTTGGAGAGAATACATCGATCTTTGTGCAGACCCTGATGCTCAACATTTATATTTTGCCAAAAACATGCCCCCAAACCATTCACTTTTGTCTCCAAATCAGCTCAACAGTCCGCAGCTCCACACTGTGATCCGTAATGAAAAGGACCAATCATCACACAGTGGAGTGTGTGTGGAAAGAATCCTCCGCCTATACACTGATATATGTCTGACAGTTACTGATCATAGAAACAAGCCACTTCTCTGCCCAGGGTCGCCAAGAGTTCTTCTTATTGTCGACGTTTCAAACACACATCGACCGCTACTCTTCAGTGCCAATGCAATAATCCCAATCAGAAACCGGTTAATTGCCAAGTAGGTTAACACAAACGAGGAATTTGCCTTTGTCTATAGATAAACTGTTAAAGAAGATAAAAAGAACAGGACCAAGAAATAAAACAACTGTAAATAACGATTAAAAAAACAAACTGTTATAACACTAAAATATAGAAAAATATTTACGTGAAAAATAAATATACCAAAAAACTAAACTAACATACATGCAGTATTGTTAAGAAAAGTGGAAAGCTGTGCAAATATTAAACGAGGTAGCTTTGTATACAAATGTGCAACATATTAGAAGGGTTGTGCAGGATATATTTTTCACATAGTGTGCATTAATGTAATGAAAAAATGGTCTGAACACCCCCCCACCCAAACAGTTTTCCTCCATTAACGTTCTTGTAACTTTCCTAAACCCCTTATAAAGCAATCTTGTCCACTTCCTGCAGGATTAGAAAATCCCTTTCACGTTCTCTTCTCTTCATACAACTACTTCCCTTTGTTTCTGTGTACAGGCATGTAAATCAACCAAGAATGCCCTTGAGGAGACTCAAAACGAGCATCATCATTTATATTTCGGTAAATGTAATGATTCTAGCAAACCACTCCCCCTCCGAATGTGGTCGCTTTGAACCGCTATAAAATGGTTTCAAATGTGTTTGTATGACGTATCGTACGATTTTTGTTTTCAGTTTCAAAGATACCCAGGCCTCTTACTATACCATAATTATTTTTGTATTTACCATAATCACTGGGATTCCCCAACCTTTGTTTTATGTAAGCCAGTATCCTGTTTGTCCAGCTTATTATCTCTGGTAACTAATCTGCATCAAAGAAGATCCTGAAGAGTTGCCTCCGTACTGAGTTATTAATAACTTAATATGGACATACTGGTAATATCTGTATTTCTTTGTTCTATCTTCCTTCTCCCTCAGCAGCTATAGGGTTAAATATCCTGACTTTAGACATGTGTTATGCATCTATTTGCATATTTTCTATTTTATTTTCATCTCAGTAGAACTACTATGAAACCAGGAGGTCCTTCCTCCCTCGAATACTATTCTTTCAAGTATTTAAATCATGTAACCACAATTTGTTTGTTGTTAAGTGTGAGTTATTCCATGTTTCTCAGCAGAGAACATGCTCTGAAAAAACGGAAATGTTGACTTTAATTAAATGTCAACAAATGTCACTTTAGGTGAGTTGAAAGCAATAATGTTAAGTTGAACCTAATATTTTTTATTCAATCTCGATATTATTGCCTTCAACTAACCTAAACAGGTTTCTTTTAATTTGTTGACAAAATACATTTAATTAAAGTCAGCGTTTCAGTTTTTCAGTGTGGACACTGAAAGAAATCCTCAGCTTCAAACAGCACTAATGTCTCTGAGTGTTCGGTCATACAAGTAAATCAGCAGGTTACTGAACTCTTTGCTAACCAGGTCTCATAAAGGTGAGTTTCCAGCAAAGCAAATCACCATGGCAACTTAACAGCACGGCTTACCTGTTTCAATACAGGATGTGTTTAGGCTGCTGGAAGAGTAACCTAGATACTGCATGATAAGCGTTTAGTTTATCAGCAAAATTTGTATAGGAATCATCTTAAATTACAGTATACTTGCGCTGTTTGAGCAGGAACACTGTATTTGATGATTTATTGTGTCCGAGATTTAAATATCTGTAGCGTTTCCAGGGCATTTTCCTCTCTGTTGCTACAAACTGTGCTTCTTCAAAATAGCACACTGCTTACATTATGTGACAATGGGTATTAATAACGAATTTAATTCACTGTAGGACAAAAACAGTGCTCATAGTGTTGTTGGGACGCTTTTTACAATACATCATTTTTGCTATTTCATCACTGCATCATGCTCAAACCCCCATGTGGTTTACACTTGCTCTGTGAAAGGTAAAATAAAATGCTCTGAAAATTAAAATGCAACTGATCTATGTATCTTCCATTCCCCTTGTTATAGTTTGCTTAGCTTATGTAAACCACCTGCAAAAATGGTTGTGATATACAATAAATTTGAATATAGTGCATCATTTGTAATGATTCGTCCATCAAAGTTCTAAATTAAGCATTCATTCGCTTTGAAAAGAATGTTTATCTCAAGGAAAAAACATGCTTTAACTTGAGACATAGTTTAATAATTCTGGCTTTATGAATAACACTGAACCAAAGTTTCAAAACGTGGCAACAATAAAAAGGTCTTTACTGGCTGATATCTTTCCTAACTTGATCGTCTGTGTGCCACCATGTTAGAGACTAAAATATTCTAACTCTCTAATTCTAGAATTTAATTGGTTTAAATTGATTGGAAGATTAACATTTAAATACATCTCCATTATCCAAAGTAAATAGTATAAAGAAACAAAGAAATTATTTGGAAATTACCGTCTGTTATTTTATTCCAGCTAAGACTCCATGATTCTTATCGCTGCACCCATTACAGAAAATAAACAAAGATATATTTGGCTTTATTTTTCTCACATTTCCCAATGATTATGAGCTGCACATCATCAGTTTGAGATGAGTTAAGTGTTCTTGGCCAACATACTGAACCACTATACTGTATGTCTATGGTATGGACACATGTGTAAGTCACTTTGGATGAAAGCATCAGCTGAGTGACATGTGATGTAACTAAACCTAACCCTAACCCTGACCCTAACCCTTATTGACAACTGACAAAACAATTGTCCTCACCTCAGACTGAAGCAGTGACAGTTTGTTTAGTGAGAATGATCTGAAGGCGTATAACATCCTGCCTAATGAAGCATGACTGTCACCCATAGGTCCTCTCATTGTGAGGGAGGAACATTCCAAATACACTTCACTCACACCTCTGTCTGCATTCACACACTCATGACACAGAGCATGTCAGATTATGTACCCTCCTGTATGGGTAATTTTCCACCAGTTAGCAGTTTTTTTCTATATTGACTCAGCAAATCATGACATGAGTGTAATGTAGGTCGGTGGAATAAGTGCCTGTCGGTGGAATAAGTGCTTGTCATTAATGCTGTTAATATGGGTGAAGTGTCTAAATAGGATCTACTTAACAAGCCTGACAAGATGTGAGTGTGAGAGATGTAGAGGTGAGAGCAGAATTAACCTCATTAACCAGTGTGACAAATGCTCTCCAGCCAAAAGTCTGTCCGGCATCTCGCTGCTGTCTCGCTCTCTGACACATACGCCACCAGCATGCTAATCCTGTTAGCGCTGGGGCCTGCTGCCTGACACACACTCACTCGTAATACACACACACTATAAAGCTGTAAGAAGAAAGGGAACTAAGCGTCAGTAAAGGCTGACAAACAGCACACAGGAAGTGGTTGTTTTCTCCATAGTTTACACAGAGCCTCACTTCTTTAAGAACATTTGAACTCCTAGGTGTTCTTTTTTCAATAATGACCGCCTCGCTGCACACAACACACAAATCCCGCTTCTTACACGGCCACATACTAAGCAAACTAACGACTTGACTCCCAATGTTAATTGAAATGATTGACTTTTATTGATTGACAATGATCGTTCTGCTTCCACTTACAAAAAAAACGTGGTTCCACGCAGACCAACATCTGGACCTGCAACAACAACAACAACAACAACAACAACATAATCTTTAATGTTTTATCTGGCATGTTATATTTGTCCGGCAAAATGCATTCACTTAAAAACAAAATAATTTTATATTGGTATGGAAATATTAGAGAGAAAGTTGCAGGGTGCGATGAAGGACAACCAAGGCCAACAATAAATGTAGCAGAAATACACAGATGTTTAACAAAAAGGGGCTTTTTAGTATTTCGTTAGTAACATACCTAAATGATATGCAACATTTTAGAGTGCGCATTGGCCATGGTGCTCAACCTCGAGGACCACTGTATATTGCAATCTTATGTATCTAATATCCTGCTTTACATTGTATTGTATATATTGTTTTAACTTCAATAGTGTTTATTTATAAAACAGTTTATATATTCTTTATATTCATAGTCAACTGTATATATATTTTTGTTTTTGTTTTATATATTTCTATTTTGAGATGTTTCTTTTTTAGAATTGTTTTTTTTTCCTACTTTTTAATTTTAATTATGTGCAATGCATGTTTTGCTTTATGCTGCTCCAACAAACACATTTCCCAGTTTGGGATTAACAAAGTACTTCTTATCTTACCTTAACTTGAAAATAAAACATACATCATTGTTGTATTGTTTATTAGCCTTCTAAAAGAATCAAATAAAAGTCCACTTCCTTCTGGGTGTAATAATGACATCATGGAATTGGCTTGTTTTCTGCTTTTTCTGCAGAAAATAGAATTTCTCAGAAGTTTTTTTCACCTGCTTCTTTGAAAAGGTCCACACAATATTCACACTTATCTGCCTTTAGTTTTTCATCCTGTCCTGGATCCCATCAATAACTTGAATAAAGTACATTTATTAAAATAACTTCAAAAAGTTCAGTCTCACAGGTTTACCTTATCTGAGGGATTTGTAGTTTGGGCTGACTGTGATCATTATCTGCTCTTCCATGTCACAGTAAAGATCCTTTCTAGCTTGTTCTGTATAATCTTTACAAACCATTTGTTTTGCATCAAAAATGAATCTGCAGAAGTCTATTCTAAACAACTGCTTGGTGGTTACTACTCTGTGTGTGTGTGTGTGTGTGTGTGTGTGTGTGTGTGTGTGTGTGTGTGTGTGTGTGTGTGTGTGTGTGTGTGTGTGTGTGTGTGTGTGTGCACGCGTGTGTGTGTGTGTGCGTGCCCCACAAGAGGTAAGGTCAGAGGAAACAACGATAGAAAGCAGGAGATAAAAGGTTGGCTGTGTGGAAGAAAGCCTTCCCTTCTTTTGGTGAGAGTGGTGTCGTGCTGTCCAGATCCACCGGTTTAACATCATCTGGAGAGAAGACACAGCCAGCTCACAGAGAATACAACAAAGAAACAGCACGCTAGCTTTTATTGTAAACATTTCAGTGTAACGCAGGAACAGAAGAAACTTAGTTTTATTTAGCCAAGTGTAAATACAACACTTGTTTATTTGCTTTTCATTGTGTTCCATCTCTGTGCCTGCCACAGAAACCACAGGCATAAGAAACGATGACGTCCTTTAGAGCCGCAAACATAATTAGTTTAATTTAGCTTCTCATGAAAAATGCCTTCATTGAGACAGGGGGAAATACCACGATTATACATCTGTATGTTTGTGTATCGTTTGGAGCAACCCAACTAACTCTCCTGGATAAAGAGCTTTTCCTTGAGTCTGATGTTGTTTATCCGTCCATCTGACAAAACAAAACAGAGCAGTTCTTGCAAATGTCAAACAACGAAAGTGGAATAAAATAAAACAACGCATGGCTTAAAATGCATTAGGGTTGTAATTCATTAATTTAATGAACTGAAAGTTATTATCATTATAAGTAAAGTAGCAATAGTAGTCGTTATTTATTATTCACATGTTGTCACAGCAGCAAGTATAAATATTGTCTGTATTGATTTTTCTTTTTAATTCATTAAGTCAATTCAACATTAATATAGACAATAGAAAACAAGTTTGTAGAAGTGGCTCCCAGTTAGGATGCATGTTTAGCATGTTTTTTCAAACACATTGGAAAGCAAAAAGAAGTGTTTTAACACATTTAAAACGTGTATTTTTACCTAAGAAAATCCATTACAGTTCTTTTTATTATTTTACTATTCACTCTAAAATTCAAAGTAAGGTCAACTCATTTTAATATTTCTTTCATTTTATTTTATTTATTCTGGAAATAACGAGTAGTCCGTTGATCAGTTCTGTTTTTGTTTTACGAACGTGTTTTCTCTAATTAATAAAATGAAATGCAGGAAACATTTATTAGATACCTTTGAATGTATGCAAAGAATAACAACAAAATGCACATAAAGGTATTATTGTATGCTAATTTTTTTTAATCTGTTAATCAAGCAGATATTGTAGAATCATGCTGTTTTTATTGGAATGGTATGTTTGTTTGATCATCACACAAGTTCAATGAAAGAGGAAGCCACATCTAAATGTAACCAAATAAATAAAATGTGCTTCAAACTAATGTGAAGCAGAGTACCAATATCTCAAATTGGTATCTTGTTTTCAGGCTTTAGTGGAAAAGGGGTTTGAAAACTTTAAAGCATCTGTGGTGTGGAAAACATGTGTCTATCTGTCAGGAATAATTTATAACAGGCGGATTCATGGAACATTA